>NW_026779111.1:0-155346 GCF_030144855.1 Hypanus sabinus
ACTGACACACCCACACCCCTCACTGTGACACTGAGACACCCCTCACACCTCACTGTGACACCGACACCCCCTCACCCCTCACTGTGACACTGACACACCCCTCTCCCCTCACTGTGACACTGACACCCCCCCACACCCCTCACTGTGATACTGACACCCCACACCCCACACTGTGACACTGATACATCCCACACCTCTCACTGTGACACTGACACACCCCACACCCCTCACTGTGACACTGACACCCCACACCCCTCACTGTGACACTGACACCCCACACCCCTCACAGTGACACTGATACACCCCACACACCCCTCACTGTGACACCGACACACCCCACACACCTCACTGTGACACTGATACACCCCACACTCCTCATTGTTACACTGACACCCCACACCCCTCACTGTGACACTGACACCCCCCCACACCCCTCACTGTTACTCTGACACCCCCCACCCCTCACTGTGACACTGACACCCCCCACACCCCTTACTGTGACACTGACACACCCCTCACCCCTCACTGTGACACCGACACCCCTCACCCCTCACTGTGACACTGACACCCCCCCACACCCCTCACTGTGACACTGACACACCCCACACCCCTCACTGTGACACTGACACCCCACACCCCTCACTGTGACACTGACACACCCCTCACCCCTCACTGTGACAGCGACACACCCCTCACCTCTCACTGTGACACTGACACATCCCACACACCTCACTGTGACACTGAGACACCCCTCACCCCTCACTGTGACAGCGACACACCCTCACCTCTCACTGTGACACTGACACACCCCTCACCTCTCACTGTGACACCGACACACCCCACACCCCTCACTGTGACACTGACACACCCACACACCCCTCACTGTGACACTGACACCCCACACCCCTCACTGTGACACTGACACACCCTCACCCCTCACTGTGACAGCGACACACCCCTCACCTCTCACTGTGACACTGACACACCCTCACCTCTCACTGTGACACCGACACACCCCACACCCCTCACTGTGACACTGACACACCCACACCCCTCACTGTGACACTGACACACCCCACACCCCTCACTGTGACACCGACACACCCCACACCCCTCACTGTGACACCGACACACCCCACACCCCTCACTGTGACACTGACACACCCCTCACCCCTCACTGTGATACCGACACACACCCCCTCACCCCTCACTGTGACACCGACACACCCCACACCCCTCACTGTGACACTGATACATCCCACACCCCTCACTGTGTCACTGACACACCCCTCACTGTGACACTAACACACCCCACACCCCTCACTGTTACACTGACACCCCCCACACCCTCACTGTGACACTGACACCCCCTCACTGTGACTCTGACACCCCACACCCCTCACTGTGACACTGACACACCCCTCACCCCTCACTGTGACACTGATTCACCCACACCCCTCACTGTGACACTGACACCCCTCACTGTGACACTGACACACCCCTCACCCCTCACTGTGACACTGACACCCCCCACACCCCTCACTGTGACACTGACACACCCCTCACCCCTCACTGTGACACTGACACACCCCTCACCCCTCACTGTGACACTGACACACCCCTCACTGTGACACTGACACACCCACACCCCTCACTGTGACACTGAGACACCCCTCACACCTCACTGTGACACTGAGACACCCCTCACCCCTCACTGTGACACTGACACACCCCTCTCCCCTCACTGTGACACTGACACCCCCCCACACCCCTCACTGTGATACTGACACCCCACACCCCACACTGTGACACTGATACATCCCACACCTCTCACTGTGACACTGACACACCCCACACCCCTCACTGTGACACTGACACCCCCCCACACCCCTCACTGTGACACTGACACCCCACACCCCTCACTGTGACACTGACACCCCACACCCCTCACTGTGACACTGATACACCCCACACACCCCTCACTGTGACACCGACACACCCCACACACCTCACTGTGACACTGATACACCCCACACTCCTCATTGTTACACTGACACCCCACACCCCTCACTGTGACACTGACACCCCCCCACACCCCTCACTGTTACTCTGACACCCCCCACCCCTCACTGTGACACTGACACCCCCCCACACCCCTCACTGTGACACTGACACCCCACACCCCTCACTGTGACACTGACACACCCCTCACCCCTCACTGTGACAGCGACACACCCCTCACCTCTCACTGTGACACCGACACACCCCTCACCCCTCACTGTGACACTGACACACCCCTCACCTCTCACTGTGACACCGACACACCCCACACCCCTCACTGTGACACTGACACACCCACACCCCTCACTGTGACACTGACACACCCCACACCCCTCACTGTGACACCGACACACCCCACACCCCTCACTGTGACACCGACACACCCCACACCCCTCACTGTGACACCGACACACCCACACCCCTCACTGTGACACTGACACACCCCTCACCCCTCACTGTGATACCGACACACCCCTCACCCCTCACTGTGACACCGACACACCCCACACCCCTCACTGTGACACTGATACATCCCACACCCCTCACTGTGTCACTGACACACCCCTCACTGTGACACTAACACACCCCACACCCCTCACTGTTACACTGACACCCCCCACACCCCTCACTGTGACACTGACACACCCCTCACCCCTCACTGTTACACTGACACCCACCACACCCCTCACTGTGACACTGACACCCCTCACTGTGACTCTGACACCCCCCTCACCCCTCACTGTGACACTGACACAACCCTCACCCCTCACTGTGACACTGACACACCCCTCACCCCTCACTGTGACACTGATTCACCCACACCCCTCACTGTGACACTGACACACCCCTCGCCCCTCACTGTGACTCTGACACCCCTCACCCCTCACTGTGACACTGACACACCCCTCACCCCTCACTGTGACTCTGACACCCCTCACCCCTCACTGTGACACTGACACACCCCTTACCCCTCACTGTGACTCTGACACCCCCCCACACCCCTCACTGTTACTCTGACACCCCCCACACCCCTCACTGTGACACTAACACACCCCTCACCCCTCACTGTGACACTGACACCCTGCCACACCCCTCACTGTTACTCTGACTCCCCCCACACCCCTCACTGTTACTCTGACACACCCCTCACCCCTCACTGTGACTCTGACACCACACACCCCTCACTGTGACACTGACACCCCACATCCTTCACTGTGACACTGACACCCCCCCACACCCCTCACTGTTACTCTGACACCCCCTACACCCCTCACTGTGACACTGACACACCCCTCACCCCTCACTGTGACACTAACACACCCCACACCCCTCACTGTGACACTGACACACCCCTCACCCCTCACTGTGACACCGACACACACCACACCCCTTACTGTAACATTGACACTGACACCCCTCACTGTGACACCGACACACCCCACACCCCTTACTGTAACATTGACACTGACACCCCTCACTGTTACACTGACACCCCCCACACCCCTCACTGTGACACTGACACACCCCTCACCCCTCACTGTGACACTAACACACCCCACACCCCTTACTGTAACATTGACACTGACACCCCTCACTGTGACACTGACACACCCCACACCCCTCACTGTGACACTGACACACCCCTCACCCCTCACTGTGACACTGACACCCCACACCCCTCACTGTGACACTGACACCCCCCCACACCCCTCACTGTGATACTGACACCCCCCACACCCCTCACTGTGACACTGATACATCCCACACCCCTCACTGTGACACTGACACCCCACACCCCTCACTGTGACACTGACACCCCCCCACACCCCTCACTGTGACACTGACACCCCACACCCCTCACTGTGACACTGACTCCCCCCACACACCTCACTGTGATACTGACACCCCACACCCCTCACTGTTACACTGACACCCACCACACCCCTCACTGTGACACCGACACACCCCACACCCCTCACTGTGACACTGAGACACCCCTCACCCCTCACTGTGACACCGACACACCCCTCACCTCTCACTGTGACACTGATACATCCCTCACCCCTCACTGTGACACCGACACACCCCACACCCCTCACTGTGACACCGACACACCCCTCACTGTGACACCGACACATCCCTCACCCCTCACTGTGACACCGACACACCCCTCACCCCTCACTGTGACACTGACACACCCCTCACCCCTCACTGTGACACTGACACCCCACACCCCTCACTGTGACACCGACACACCTCACTGTGACACTGAGACACCCCTCACCCCTCACTGTGACACCGACACACCCCTCACCCCTCACTGTGACACTGAGACACCCCTCACCCCTCACTGTGACACTGACACCCCTCACCCCTCACTGTGACACCGACACACCCCTCACCCCTCACTGTGACACTGAGACACCCCTCACCCCTCACTGTGACACCGACACACCCCTCACCCCTCACTGTGACACTGACACACCCCTCACCCCTCACTGTGACACTGATACATCCCACACACACCTCACTGTGACACCAACACATCCCTACACCCCTCACTGTGACACTGAGACACCCCACACCCCTCACTGTGACACCGACACACCCCTCACCCCTCACTGTGACACTGAGACACCCCTCACCCCTCACTGTGACACTGACACCCCACACCCCTCACTGTGACACTGACACCCCACACCCCTCACTGTGACACCGACACACCCCACACCCCTCACTGTGACACTGACACACCCCTCACCCCTCACTGTGACACCGACACAACCCACACCCCTCACTGTGACACTGACACACCCCTCACCCCTCACTGTGACACCGACACCCCCCACACCCCTCACTGTGACACCGACACAACCCACACCCCTCACTGTGACACTGACACACCCCTCACCCCTCACTGTGACACCGACACCCCCCACACCCCTCTCAGTGACACCGACACACCCACACCCCTCACTGTTACACTGACACACCCCTCACCCCTCACTGTGACACCGACACACCCCACACCCCTTACTGTAACATTGACACTGACACCCCTCACTGTGACACTGACACACCCCTCACCCCTCACTGTGACACTGACACCCCCCTCACCCCTCACTGTGACACTGACACCCCCCTCACCCCTCACTGTGACACTAACCCACCCCACACCCCTTACTGTAACATTGACACTGACACCCCTCACTGTTACACTGACACCCCACACCCCTCACTGTGACACCGACACACCCCACACCCCTCACTGTGACACTGACACACCCCACAAACCTCACTGTGACACCGACACACCCCTCACCCCTCACTGTGACTCTGACACCCCTCACCCCTCACTGTGACACTGACACACCCCTTACCCCTCACTGTGACTCTGACACCCCCCCACACCCCTCACTGTTACTCTGACACCCCCCACACCCCTCACTGTGACACTAACACACCCCTCACCCCTCACTGTGACACTGACACCCTGCCACACCCCTCACTGTTACTCTGACTCCCCCCACACCCCTCACTGTTACTCTGACACACCCCTCACCCCTCACTGTGACTCTGACACCACACACCCCTCACTGTGACACTGACACCCCACATCCTTCACTGTGACACTGACACCCCCCCACACCCCTCACTGTTACTCTGACACCCCCTACACCCCTCACTGTGACACTGACACACCCCTCACCCCTCACTGTGACACTAACACACCCCACACCCCTCACTGTGACACTGACACACCCCTCACCCCTCACTGTGACACCGACACACACCACACCCCTTACTGTAACATTGACACTGACACCCCTCACTGTGACACCGACACACCCCACACCCCTTACTGTAACATTGACACTGACACCCCTCACTGTTACACTGACACCCCCCACACCCCTCACTGTGACACTGACACACCCCTCACCCCTCACTGTGACACTAACACACCCCACACCCCTTACTGTAACATTGACACTGACACCCCTCACTGTGACACTGACACACCCCACACCCCTCACTGTGACACTGACACATCCCACACCCCTCACTGTGACACTGACACACCCCTCACCCCTCACTGTGACACTGACACCCCACACCCCTCACTGTGACACTGACACCCCCCCACACCCCTCACTGTGATACTGACACCCCCCACACCCCTCACTGTGACACTGATACATCCCACACCCCTCACTGTGACACTGACACCCCACACCCCTCACTGTGACACTGACACCCCCCCACACCCCTCACTGTGACACTGACACCCCCCCACACCCCTCACTGTGACACTGACACCCCACACCCCTCACTGTGACACTGACTCCCCCCACACACCTCACTGTGATACTGACACCCCACACCCCTCACTGTTACACTGACACCCACCACACCCCTCACTGTGACACCGACACACCCCACACCCCTCACTGTGACACTGAGACACCCCTCACCCCTCACTGTGACACCGACACACCTCACTGTGACACTGAGACACCCCTCACCCCTCACTGTGACACTGACACACCCCTCACCCCTCACTGTGACACTGACACCCCACACCCCTCACTGTGACACCGACACACCTCACTGTGACACTGAGACACCCCTCACCCCTCACTGTGACACCGACACACCCCTCACCCCTCACTGTGACACTGAGACACCCCTCACCCCTCACTGTGACACTGACACCCCTCACCCCTCACTGTGACACCGACACACCCCTCACCCCTCACTGTGACACTGAGACACCCCTCACCCCTCACTGTGACACCGACACACCCCTCACCCCTCACTGTGACACTGACACACCCCTCACCCCTCACTGTGACACTGATACATCCCACACACACCTCACTGTGACACCAACACATCCCTACACCCCTCACTGTAACACTGAGACACCCCACACCCCTCACTGTGACACCGACACACCCCACACCCCTCACTGTAACACTGACACCCCACACCCCTCACTGTAACACTGACACCCCACACCCCTCACTGTGACACTGACACCCCCCCACACCCCTCACCCCTCACTGTGACACCGACACACCCCACACCCCTCACTGTAACACTGACACCCCACACCCCTCACTGTGACACTGACACCCCCCCACACCCCTCACCCCTCACTGTGACACCGACACACCCCACACCCCTCACTGTAACACTGACACCCCAC
Organism: Hypanus sabinus; assembly: GCF_030144855.1. Taxonomy (NCBI): domain Eukaryota; kingdom Metazoa; phylum Chordata; class Chondrichthyes; order Myliobatiformes; family Dasyatidae; genus Hypanus; species Hypanus sabinus. Next base: position 7,274 of record NW_026779111.1, read on the forward strand.
ACCCCTCACTGTGACACTGACACCCCCCCACACCCCTCACCCCTCACTGTGACACCGACACACCCCACACCCCACACCCCTCACCCCTCACTGTGACACCGACACACCCCACACCCCTCACTGTGACACTGACACACCCCTCACCCCTCACTGTGACACCGACACAACCCACACCCCTCACTGTGACACTGACACACCCCTCACCCCTCACTGTGACACCGACACCCCCCACACCCCTCACTGTGACACCGACACAACCCACACCCCTCACTGTGACACTGACACACCCCTCACCCCTCACTGTGACACCGACACCCCCCACACCCCTCTCAGTGACACCGACACACCCACACCCCTCACTGTTACACTGACACACCCCACACCCCTCACTGTGACACCGACACACCCCACACCCCTTACTGTAACATTGACACTGACACCCCTCACTGTGACACTGACACACCCCTCACCCCTCACTGTGACACTGACACCCCCCTCACCCCTCACTGTGACACTGACACACCCCTCACCCCTCACTGTGACACCGACACACCCCACACCCCTTACTGTAACATTGACACTGACACCCCTCACTGTGACACTGACACACCCCTCACCCCTCACTGTGACACTGACACCCCCCTCACCCCTCACTGTGACACTGACACCCCCCTCACCCCTCACTGTGACACTAACCCACCCCACACCCCTTACTGTAACATTGACACTGACACCCCTCACTGTTACACTGACACCCCACACCCCTCACTGTGACACCGACACACCCCTCACCCCTCACTGTGACACTGACACACCCCACACCCCTTACTGTGACACTGACACACCCCTCACCCCTCACTGTGACACTGACACACCCCTCACCCCTCACTGTGATACTGACACACCCCTCACACCTCACTGTGACTCTGACACACCCCACACCCCTCACTGTGACACTGACACACCCCTCACCCCTCACTGTGACACTGACACTGACACCCCTCACTGTGACACTGACACACCCCTCACCCCTCACTGTGACACTGACACACCCCTCACCCCTCACTGTGACTCTGACACACCCCTCACACCTCACTGTGACACTGACACACCCCACACCCCTCACTGTGACACTGACACACCCCTCACCCCTCACTGTGACACTGACACACCCCTCACCCCTCACTGTGACACTGACACACCCCTCACTGTGACACTGACACACCCACACCCCTCACTGTGACACTGAGACACCCCTCACACCTCACTGTGACACTGAGACACCCCTCACCCCTCACTGTGACACTGACACACCCCTCTCCCCTCACTGTGACACTGACACCCCCCCACACCCCTCACTGTGATACTGACACCCCACACCCCACACTGTGACACTGACACCCCACACCCCTCACTGTGACACTGATACACCCCACACACCCCTCACTGTGACACCGACACACCCCACACACCTCACTGTGACACTGATACACCCCACACTCCTCATTGTTACACTGACACCCCACACCCCTCACTGTGACACTGACACCCCCCCACACCCCTCACTGTTACTCTGACACCCCCCACCCCTCACTGTGACACTGACACCCCCCCACACCCCTCACTGTGACACTGACACCCCACACCCCTCACTGTAACACTGACACACCCCACACCCCTCACTGTGACACCGACACACCCCTCACCCCTCACTGTGACACTGACACACCCCTCACCTCTCACTGTGACACCGACACACCCCACACCCCTCACTGTGACACTGACACACCCACACCCCTCACTGTGACACTGACACACCCCACACCCCTCACTGTGACACCGACACACCCCACACCCCTCACTGTGACACCGACACACCCCACACCCCTCACTGTGACACCGACACACCCACACCCCTCACTGTGACACTGACACACCCCTCACCTCTCACTGTGACACCGACACACCCCACACCCCTCACTGTGACACTGACACACCCACACCCCTCACTGTGACACTGACACACCCCACACCCCTCACTGTGACACCGACACACCCCACACCCCTCACTGTGACACCGACACACCCACACCCCTCACTGTGACACTGACACACCCCTCACCCCTCACTGTGACACCGACACACCCCTCACCCCTCACTGTGACACCGACACACCTCACTGTGACACTGACACACCCCTCACCTCTCACTGTGACACCGACACAACCCTCACCCCTCACTGTGACAGTGACACACCCCTCACCCCTCACCGTGACAGTGACACACCCCACACCCCTCACTGTGACAGTGACACACCCCTCACCCCTCACTGTGACACCGACACACCCCTCACCCCTCACTGTGACACTGACACACCCCACACCCCTTACTGTAACATTGACACTGACACCCCTCACTGTGACACCGACACACCCCCACACCCCTCACTGTGACACTGACACACCCCACACCCCTTACTGTAACATTGACACTGACACCCCTCACTGTGACACCGACACACCCCTCACCCCTCACTGTGACACTGACACACCCCACACCCCTTACTGTAACATTGACACTGACACCCCTCCCTGTGACACTGACACCCCCCCACACCCCTCACTGTGACTCTGACACACCCCACACACCTCACTGTGACACCGACACACCCACACCCCTCACTGTGACACCGACACACCCCTCACCCCTCACTGTGACACTGACACACCCCACACACCTCACTGTGACACCGACACACCCCTCACCCCTCACTGTGACACCGACACACCCCACACCCCTCACTGTGACACCGACACACCCCTCACCCCTCACTGTGACACTGACACACCCCACACACCTCACTGTGACACCGACACACCCACACCCCTCACTGTGACACCGACACACCCCACACCCCTCACCGTGACACCGACACACCCCACACCCCTCACCGTGACACCGACACACCCCACACCCCTTACTGTAACACCGTCACACCCCACACCCCTTACTGTAACATTGACACTGACACCCCTCACTGTGACACTGACACACCCCACACTCCTCATTGTTACACTGACACCCCACACCCCTCACTGTGACACTGACACACCCCACACCCCTCACTGTGACACTGACACACCCCACACCCCTCACTGTGACACTGACACACCCCACACCCCTCACTGTGACACTGACACACCCCTCACCCCTCACTGTGACACTGACACACCCCACACCCCTCACCGTGACACCGACACACCCCTCACCCCTCACTGTGACACTGACACCCCACACCCCTCACTGTGACACTGACACACCCCACACCCCTCACTGTGACACTGACACACCCCTCACCCCTCACTGTGACACTGACACACCCCACACCCCTCACTGTGACACTGACACACCCCTCACCCCTCACTGTGACACTGACACCCCACACCCCTCACTGTGACACTGACACACCCCACACCCCTCACTGTGACACTGAGACACCCCTCACCCCTCACTGTGACACCAACACATCCCTACACCCCTCACTGTGACACCGACACACCCCACACCCCTCACTGTGACACTGACACACCCCACACCCCTCACTGTGACACTGACACACCCCTCACCCCTCACTGTGACACTGACACCCCACACCCCTCACTGTGACACTGACACACCCCACACTCCTCACTGTGACACTGACACACCCCTCACCCCTCACTGTGACACCGACACACCCCACACTCCTCATTGTTACACTGACACCCCACACCCCTCACTGTGACAGTGACACACCCCACACCCCTCACTGTGACACTGACACACCCCACACACTCCTCACTGACACACCTCACACCCCACACACTCCTCACTGACACACCTCACACCCCGCAGTGTGACACCGATACACCCCTCAGTTCAGAATCTAACGACAACATGTGCTGCACCTCCACACTGTATCCCTGACACTCCCTGCACCCTCACTTTATCAGTGTGGGCACTGTACTGAGCTCCTGATCCTGGCTCTATCCCGCCCACTCTGGATCCCGAGCTTCCCTCTCTCCCTTCCTTCTCGGACACCAGCTCCTGGGCTGTGCTGTCAGTGAGTAGTGGAGGCTGTGATCGGGTGTGTCCCGTTCAAAGTGCAGTCCATGTGTTTGTGCATCAGGTTCTCCCGCAAACACTCTGCTCTCTGACTCCTGACTCTCCCTCCCTCCCTCCGAAGGTAACAGTTCCCTTTCACTTTCAATGTTTCTGACACGTTGATGAGTGAGCGTGAACGTCTGCCTGCACCCTCACAGGCAAGGATTGGCCTCCAATTGTAAGTACTCTCCGCACCGTCTCTCTGCTCTGTGCAAACGGGCAGTCTCTTCCCTCACCCCCTCATCCTCCTTCCTCTCCATCCCTGGGTACCCCAGCCCCCTCACCTGCACTCCCCCTCCGCTCCTCTCAACGATCGCTGTTACCTCCCTCTTGCCACATCCCTGCTGAACCCCTCCCTCCCTGTGGTTTCAAAGAGTCGGGAGAAGGTGCTGGCAAGCCTGCTGACAGCACAGACGGAGCCTCAGGTGGGCAGGGAAAGGGGCTCCTGTGGGACACTGGCAGCATGTGAAGTACTGCCAGAGCCCAGGATTTGTTGCTGGGAGAACCCAGTACGCAGGACGCATCTCTGGAGAGGAGGAACCGGTTGATGCTTGAGGCCAACACCCTTTCCAGAACTGGACATGAAGGGGAAAGAAGCCTGAAGAAGCCCCTCGGCCTTCAATGTCTGTTTAAATTAAACTGGTGACAACTAATTCCTTCTTTTTGCAAATGGTCCATATTCCTCCATTCTCTGCCACCCATGGGCCTGTCTAAGAGGATCTGAAGCTCTTCTTCCATATCTAGTGCCACCATTTCCCCTGGCGCCAGTGTTTACAAACAAAGGGGAAAGATCCCCCGCTCACTTCAAACGCAAGCACTCTGCTGTTAGATGTTTGGTCCCTGGGTGCCTGCACCTCTCTTAATCTTATAAGTGACTGACAGGCTGCTCCTGAAGCTCTGACACTGGATAGAAGAACCCAAGTTGTCCAAACGCTCCTCGTCACACACACTGCAATCCCGGTGAAGCCCTCTGACAGCCTCTGTCCATTCTGCACGTGCTGACCAGAATGTATCCCCGTTCCTATACACGTCCTGTCCCCGTGGCGCGCTGTGAGACGGCCACAATTCCCACAGCTCTATTACACCTGGGGACGTCGGTCACGTAGGCTTCCTCCCTCAGTACAGAGGCATTGGTCACTGTAAGGGTTAAATGGGTGGGCCAGAAGAGACTTTGTGTGCTTGATCTCTAAGTAATCGATGTGGTGCAACACTCAGGATAAAGCAATGTATCCTGTCTATGATCAGGAATATGTTCTGTCAGCTCACCCATCGGCCTCCATCGCTCCAGAGAAAACAACCCAACTCCTTGGATCTCAGTCCCTCTAATCCAGGCAGCATGCTGCTGAACTTCGGCAGGGAGGTTTCCAGAAAATGAAGCTAATAATGGGAGATTGGAGATGATGTGGAGGAGAAGGCCCAGATGAAACAAGGAGGAAGGGGGAAGTGATACCTCCGTTGTACGGGATATTGGTTAGGCCACACCTCAAACAACCTCAGTCTCCACAGGGAAAGATGGATCTCAGTGTGCTGGGAGCCCTTCAGAGAGACTTTGTTAATTCAGTATGTGGAATGGGAGGGTTGTTCCACCAGAAATGGTCAGACATGCTGGATTGGAAGTTCGAGATATGAGAGGGGATGTCGAAGGCCCCAGGGCGTGGGAAATTGGAGAGGGCTGCCCCTCCTCTGCAGGTATCTCCAACCGGGTGGGGGGGCATGAGATTTCTTTGTGAATGTTCTATTGCCCAATTCCCATCCTGTCATCTGCCCATTACCCCCCCCCCCATGGAGATTCCTCAGTCCAGCCCCAAGCTGAGAACTGGGGATTCCTGGGAATGTTCTCTGGCTGGGAATGGGGTTGTACAGTGCAAGATGCCTTGGGATAAGAGTACGAAGGGGAGGAGGTCATGGGATCAGAGTGTAAAGGGGCATAGGTCAAGGGGTCAGAGTGTAAAAGGGAAGAGGTCATGGGATCAATGTGTAGAAGGGAATAGGTCAAGGGGTCAGAGTGCAAAGGGGAAGTGGGCATAGGGTGGGAGTGTAAAGATTCCAGATTTCCAGTACAGTATAAAGGACAACAAAATAATTGTTATTCCGGATCTAATGCAGCACAAAAAACATTGTAAGTTAAAGAACATAATAATTTTAAACCTACAATAAATATAAATACATAGGATAGATTATATGATTGTACAGTATGTCCATAAAGTGACTCTAGGCACAGGAATGTCTGTACATAAGGTGACTGACAGGAAATGGTAAATTGCTGGGAGAAGGGTGTGGAGGGTGGGTTTATGGATGGAGGTGTTGATCAGCCTTACTGCTTGGGGTAAGTAACTGTTTTTGAATCTAGTGGGCCAGGCACAGATGCTGCGTAACCTCCTCCCTGATGACAGTGGGATAAACAGTCCATGAACAGGGTGGGTGGGATCTCACTGGCCCTTTACTGGCACCTTTCTGTATATACGTCCTTCGTGGCGGGGAAGGTCAGTCAGTGTCAGGTGCAGAGGGGTCATGCTGTGGGCAGAAGATACCACCAGGGGTCAGAGTTAACAGCTGGATGTCAGAGTGCCCTGTGTGTGCACATTCTCCTTCCACAACCCGACCAGGGCAGGCTGCTGTAACTCGTCCCAATAACACGTGGGGACCATCGGCGGCTGAGAGGCAGAATCTGGGGGGAGTCAGTGGAAAATTACCTTCATCAACCATGGGATTGAGTCCAAGAGCCGAGAGGTCATGTTGCAGCTATATAAGAGCTTGGTCAGACCCCACGTGGAGTTCTGCGCTCAGTTCTGGTCACCTCACTACTGGAAGGATGTGGAAGCCATAGAAAGGGTGCAGAGGAGATTTACAAGGATGTTGTCTGGATTGGGGAGCATGCCTTATGAGAACAGGTTGAGTGAACTCGGCCTTTTCTCCTTGGATCGACGGAGGATGAGGTGAGCTGATAGAGGTGTATAAGATGATGAGAGGCATTGTTCACGTGAATAGTCGGAGGCTTTTTACCAGGACTGAAACGAGAGGGCACAGTTTTAAGGTGCTTGGACAGGGGTAAGTTTTTCACACAGAGGGTGGTGGGTGCATGGAATGGGCTGCTGGCGATAGAGGTGGAGACGGATACAACAGAGTACTTTAAGAGACTCTTAGATAGGTACATGGAGGTTAGAAAAATAGAGGGCTATGCGGTAGGGAAATTCTAGGCCATTTCTAGATTACGTTACATGGTCAGCACAACATTGTGGGCCGAAGGGCCTGTAAGGTGCTGCAGATGTCTGTGTTCTATGTTATCTGAAACATGGGGAGAATGGAATAGGGATAGGTGTGAATGATTGGTTGGCGATCAGTACTGACTCGATGGGCTGAAGGGCCTGCTTGCTCATTATATGGCTCTACATTACTTTAATGATCACAGCAGCCCCGTGTAGGGGACTGTGGAAGGGACAGGACCAGCAGAGTATGCTTATCAGTTCTGGCCGCTGGCTGGGCCCTGCTACTAGAGGGTGTGTGGTAAATCTGGAGTGTCTCAGGGACACAGCACATTTCCATTCAACACAGGGTCAGTCTGCAAACAGGAAAGAGTGGCCAAGCTCACTGCTCCCCACAGGGAGGGCGGGCAGACCGCTCCGTGAGACTGTCAGAGGCAGCCGCCACAGAGGGAAGGGGGACACTCCGCACAGGGGGTCCAGGAGCAGGGAGTGGGAGGGGTGCGGGAGAGAGAGAGAAAGCGAGGAGGGGTAGTAGAGAGAGTTGGAGAGGGAGGGGTAAAGAGGAAGAGAGTGTGAGAGAAAGAGCAAAAGAGGGGAGGGGAGAGAGAGGGAGAAAGGAGTAGAGTGGTTTAGATAAGAGAGAGTGAGGGATAGAGAGAGAGGGAGGTCAGGGTGAGATTGGGGAGGAGGAGAGGGAGTTGAGATTTAGGGTCGGTAAAAGGAAAGGGGGAGAGACAGTGATGCAGTGAGAGGGAGAGCACAGGGACGGAGGGTGTGTAAGGGGAGTGGGTCAGAGAGAGAGAACAGGGAGGGAGGGTGTGTAAGGGGAGTGGGTCAGGGGGAGAGGACAGGGAGGGAGGGCCTAGCTCAGGGAGTGGGTCGGGGGAGAGGACAGGGACGGAGGGTGTGTAAGGGGGCCTAGCTCGGGGAGTGGGTCAGGGGGAGAGGACAGGGACGGAGGGTGTGTAAGGGGGCCTAGCTCGGGGAGTGGGGAGCTGACGACTGGGACTGGTGCTGGGATGGGCAATGGGCGGGAACAGTGAGACCTGAGAGACGACAGTACAAGTTGGAGGCTGAGCAGAGAGGGAGGGTTTGGAGGGGAGTGCCAGCATCCTACGATGAGGGGACGTACGAGAGGATGAAGAAGCACAGATCCAAGCAGACCCCGAAGGCGAAGCCTGTGGCCAGCCCAGGGGCGGCTGTCCTCCTGAAGGTGAGAGGTCCTAGGGTGGCACTGTGCCAGCCAGGGAAAACCCATTGGCGTTGGGTACACCCCAGAGACCCACACCCATGGTTTGGATGAGTGTGCTGGATGCAGGACGGCGTGAGTGGGTGACACCAGATCAGTACAGGAGATTGGCTGAGGTTGCAGTAGGCAGGTAGGCCTGTACAGAGGGCATCTGGCATACTGGCCTCCATAATCAGGGCACTGAGTACAAACTGATGAGGGGTCTCATGTCAGCTGTTTACTCCTCTTCACGCTGTGTGTGTGTCACCATGAGTTTCCGGCATCTTCAGAATCTCTGTAGCACAGGCACTGGGATGTTGTATTGAAGTTATACAGACCGAATTTGGAGTCTTGTGTACAGTTCTGGTCACCTACCTACATCAATAAGGTTGAAAGAGTGAAGATGTTGCTGGATGTAAGCACAGGAGTTATAGTTTAGGACTTTACTCCCTGGAGTGCGGGGAAACGAGGGGAGATTTGATAGAGGTATGCTCAATGATGAGGGGTATAGATAGGGTAAATGCAAGCAGGCTTTGGGTGAGACTAGAACTACTAAGGTAACACACAGAAAATGCTGGAGGAACTCAGCAAGTCAGGCAGCATCTCTGGAGAAGAATGAACCGGTGACGTTCTAGGCTGGGACCCTTCATTTTGAGTGTGTTGATCAAGATTTCCAGCCTGTCTTGTGTCAGAGGTTAATGGTGAAAGCTGAAGTATTGAAGGGGATTCTGAGGGGAGCTTCTTGCGAGCAGGGAATGTGCTGGATGTGGATTCAATTGTCACATTTTAGAGAAGTTTGGATAAGCGCAGGAACTCTGGCATGGGTGGTGCCACGAGAGCAACAGGAGCTCCAAAGATCTCCTCCCTGGGAGAGGTGGGTCTTGGATGGGCTACTCCTGAAAGATTGACCCCAGGACTCTAGCAAGCTGCCTTTGGTGGCCTGTGCTGGTGGGCTTAAGAGGATAAGTACAGAGAAGGGTGGGCTATGGCCAGATGCAGAATGGGTCTAAGCAGATCAGGCTGGAATGGACTAGATGGGCTGAAAGGCCTGTTTCTGTGCTAAGACTCTATTATAGGATGTTGATCAGCTGGGAGAGTGGGAATTTAACTCCAAAAAGGACAAGGTTCTCAATAAGTTCAAGTTTGAGGAGTGTAAGCCAGCGTAGGGCTTTCATAGAGAATGGGAGGGCCCTGGCGATTGTGGAACAGTGAGATCTTGGTACAGGTACATGGATACCTGAAAACGGTGACACAGGGTGTAAAGGTGTTTGAGGAGTGTAAGCCAGCGTAGGGCTTTCATAGAGAATGGGAGGGCCCTGGCGATTGTGGAACAGTGAGATCTTGGTACAGGTACATGGATACCTGAAAACGGTGACACAGGGTGTAAAGGTGTTTGAGGAGTGTAAGCCAGCGTAGGGCTTTCATAGAGAATGGGAGGGCCCTGGCGATTGTGGAACAGTGAGATCTTGGTACAGGTACATGGATACCTGAAAACGGTGACACAGGGTGTAAAGGTGTTTGAGGAGTGTAAGCCAGCGTAGGGCTTTCATAGAGAATGGGAGGGCCCTGGCGATTGTGGAACAGTGAGATCTTGGTACAGGTACATGGATACCTGAAAACGGTGACACAGGGTGTAAAGGTGTTTGAGGAGTGTAAGCCAGCGTAGGGCTTTCATAGAGAATGGGAGGGCCCTGGCGATTGTGGAACAGTGAGATCTTGGTACAGGTACATGGATACCTGAAAACGGTGACACAGGGTGTAAAGGTGTTTGAGGAGTGTAAGCCAGCGTAGGGCTTTCATAGAGAATGGGAGGGCCCTGGCGATTGTGGAACAGTGAGATCTTGGTACAGGTACATGGATACCTGAAAACGGTGACACAGGGTGTAAAGGTGTTTGAGGAGTGTAAGCCAGCGTAGGGCTTTCATAGAGAATGGGAGGGCCCTGGCGATTGTGGAACAGTGAGATCTTGGTACAGGTACATGGATACCTGAAAACGGTGACACAGGGTGTAAAGGTGTTTGAGGAGTGTAAGCCAGCGTAGGGCTTTCATAGAGAATGGGAGGGCCCTGGCGATTGTGGAACAGTGAGATCTTGGTACAGGTACATGGATACCTGAAAACGGTGACACAGGGTGTAAAGGTGTTTGAGGAGTGTAAGCCAGCGTAGGGCTTTCATAGAGAATGGGAGGGCCCTGGCGATTGTGGAACAGTGAGATCTTGGTACAGGTACATGGATACCTGAAAACGGTGACACAGGGTGTAAAGGTGTTTGAGGAGTGTAAGCCAGCGTAGGGCTTTCATAGAGAATGGGAGGGCCCTGGCGATTGTGGAACAGTGAGATCTTGGTACAGGTACATGGATACCTGAAAACGGTGACACAGGGTGTAAAGGTGTTTGAGGAGTGTAAGCCAGCGTAGGGCTTTCATAGAGAATGGGAGGGCCCTGGCGATTGTGGAACAGTGAGATCTTGGTACAGGTACATGGATACCTGAAAACGGTGACACAGGGTGTAAAGGTGTTTGAGGAGTGTAAGCCAGCGTAGGGCTTTCATAGAGAATGGGAGGGCCCTGGCGATTGTGGAACAGTGAGATCTTGGTACAGGTACATGGATACCTGAAAACGGTGACACAGGGTGTAAAGGTGTTTGAGGAGTGTAAGCCAGCGTAGGGCTTTCATAGAGAATGGGAGGGCCCTGGCGATTGTGGAACAGTGAGATCTTGGTACAGGTACATGGATACCTGAAAACGGTGACACAGGGTGTAACGGTGTTTTCACCTGTTTTCCTTCATCAGTGACTATAGGACTGGGATGTCACGTTAGAGTGAGACATGTGTTGGTGGGTCCCACTTGGAGCATTACTTCCTTTATTTAATTTTCTATAAACACATATTTTTAATGTAACATAGTATTTTTAAGTCCTGCTGCCGCAAAACAACCGATGTCATGACATGCAGTATGTCAGTGACGTTAAATCAGATTTTGATTCTGTGGGTTTCTGGCCACCCAGCTGGAGGGGTGTCATGGACTGACTGCAGGCTCTGAGCATCAGGACAGCTGGTCGGCCTGGGACTGCTGCCCCTGGGGCAACGGAGACTAGGGGGTAACCTTATAGAGATGGGTAAAACCATGAGGGACAGAGAGAAGGTGGGTGGTCACCGTACTATCTCACTATTTTTGTTATTTTTGCACTACTTATTTAATTTAACTATTTAATATCTATACTTACTGTGATTGGCAGTTCCCCTCTAATATGATGTAGTTCACTGAGCTGCTGCACAAAAGGCAACAAATTTCACAACATATCCTGGTGATATTAAACCTGATCTTTTACCCCAGAGTCATGGAGTGTAAAACTAGAGGAAACAGGCTAAAGGTCAGAGGGAAAAGAGGTGAAAGATTCTCACCCAGAGAGTGGTCAGTCTATGGAATGAGCTACCAGAGGAAGTGGTTGAGGCGGGCACAACGACACACACTTGGACAGGAAAGGTTTAGAGAGGTAAGGGTCAGATGTGAATAAATGGGACTAGCTTAGATGGGAATCATGGCTGTCACAGAAAAATTGGGCTGAAGGGCCTGTTTCTGGGCTGTAAGACTATGAACATAGAATATGTCCCAGTTCAGTAAATCCAGTGGAATGGACCACATTGTTATGGTACTCAGCAAAATGTGCTCCAGTCTGGAAGGTGATCCAGTATGCTGGCGTCACTGGATGGTGTTCCAGTGTGGTGAATCCACTGGTGGGTGTTCCAGTGTGGTGAGTCCACTGGATGGTGTTCCAGTGTGGTGAATCCACTGGATGGTGTTCCAGTGTGGTGAGTCCACTGGATGGTGTTCCAGTGTGGTGAATCCACTGGATGGTGTTCCAGTGTGCTGGCGTCACTGGATGGTGTTCCAGTGTGGTGAATCCACTGGTGGGTGTTCCAGTGTGGTGAGTCCACTGGATGGTGTTCCAGTGTGGTGAATCCACTGGATGGTGTTCCAGTGTGGTGAGTCCACTGGATGGTGTTCCAGTGTGGTGAATCCACTGGTGGGTGTTCCAGTGTGGTGAATCCACTGGCGGGTGTTCCCGTGTGGTGAATCCACTGGTGGGTGTTCCAGAGTGGTGCTGTCATTGGAAGTTGCTCCAGTGTGGTAACACCACTGGATGGTGTTCCAGTGTGGTGAATCCACTGGTGGGTGTTCCAGTGTGGTGAATCCACTGGATGGTGTTCCAGTGTGGTGATGCCACTGGATGGTGTTCCAGTGTGGTGAGTCCACTGGATGGTGTTCCAGTGTGGTGATGCCACTGGATGGTGTTCCCATGTGGTAAATCCACTGGTGGGTGTTCCCATGTGGTAACTCTACTGGAAGGTGTTCCAGTGTGGTGAATCCACTGGTGGGTGTTCTAGTGTGGTGCTGACATTGGAAGCTGCTCCAGTGGGGTAACACCACTAGATGGTGTTCCAGTGACAATGCCCCGTGGAAGATGGTGAGTGGAATAAGCCAGAGGAACAGGAGCCAGTATAGTCAGCCAGTGGAGCAGACTCAATGGACTCAACAGCCAAATTCAGCTCCTGTGTTGTATGGTTTTATGCTGAGTACCACACCCAGCAGTACTGAGGGACCAAGGGACCTCGGTGTACGAGGGTAGGACACACACTGTGAACGGTAGGGAGTACTGAGGGACAGAGGCACCTCGGTTGTACGAGGGTAGGACACACACTGTGAACGGTAGGGAGTACTGAGGGACAGAGGCACCTCGGTGTACGAGGGTAGGACTCACGCTGTGAACGGTAGGGAGTACTGAGGGACAGAGGCACCTCGGTGTACGAGGGTAGGACTCACACTGTAAATGGTAGGGAGCACGGAGGGACAGAGGGACCTCGGTGTACGAGGGTAGGACACACATTGTGAACGGTAGGGAGTACTGAGGGACAGAGGCACCTCGGTGTACAAGGGTAGGACACACACTGTGAACAGTAGGGCGTATGGAGGGACAGAGGCACCTCGGTGTACAAGGGTAGGACACACACTGTGAACGGTAGGGAGCACTGAGGGACAGAGGGACCTCGGTGTACAGGTCGAAGGATCCCTGACGGTGGCAGCACAGATCAGGGGGTGAGGAAGGTGTACGGGAACTTGTCTCCTTTAGCCGGGCCACAGAGCTATCGGTCAGAGCACAGCTGGAGCACTGGGTGCAGTTCCAGTCACAGGCTCTCGGACGGAGGTGACTGCACTGGAGAGTGTGCAGAGGAGACTGCCCAGGACTGAGAGCAGAGGAGGCTGAGGAATGTCCTGACAGAGGTATGAGGGTATAGATCAGCTGGATAGAACATCGAACAGTGTTGTACAGGAAAGGCCATTCGGCCCACAATGTTGTGTCAAACCAATTAATCTAATGATGCTTAATAGTGTGAAACCGTTCTCCCGTGGCTGTTTGGTCTCAGATTAGAAGGGTTAGGGTGAGGGGAAGGGGTTTAGAGGGGAGCCAAAGGGGAATTTGTCCCCCAGTGGGTGTTTGGAATCTGGGTCACACTGCCTGAGAGGGTAGTTGGGGCAGAGACCCTCATGACAATGATGAAGTATCTGGACAGATCACCGAGACACAGAAAGGGGATGGTCCGAGGTGGCATAGCACGGGCACAATGAGCCGAATGGCCTGGCCCTGTGCTCTGTGACCTTCTGGTTTCAGTGGCTCTGTATAAGGGCTCGTCTCGTTCAGGGGAGCTTAGGAGGAAGGGCTTTCTCAGCACGCGCAGAGTGGCTGAGCATCTGCCCGGGCCACTGAACAGCCACTACGGCCCAGGTGAGATCAGCTCTGGTGTTGCCAGCAGAACAAATGGGCTGATTGGTCATCGTGACACAATATCCCCTGAAAACCTGCTTCTAAGGAAAGCACCTTGTTCAATTTGTACACGGGTACGGAGCTACTGTCTCAGGTTCAGTCCTGATCTCCAGCTCTGAGTGTGTGAGTGAGTGTGTGTATGAGTGTGAGTGTCTGTGAGTGTGTGTGTGTGTGTGTTTGAGTGAGAGTGAGGGTCTGTGAGTGAGTGAGTGAGAGAGTGTGAGTGTGAGTGAATGTGAGTGTGAGTGTGTGTGTGTGAGTGAGTGTGAGTATCTGTGAGCGTGTGTCTGTATGTGTGTGTGAATGAGTGTGAGTGTTTGTCTGTGTGTGAGATTGGGTACATGCCTGACTGTGTAACTTCTCCCTGTGATCGTGTGGGTTACTCCCTCCCACGTTGCAATCAGTGCAGGGCCAGGGGACTAGCTGGCAGTGTAAATCGCCCCCCCTGCTGTGTGGCTGAGGGGTAGAGTCTGGGAGTGACGGGCACTCCCAGGTCAGCACAGTCTGGGCAAGCCGAGGGCTGTTCCCGGCCAGATCTCCGAGTGAGGCCGGCAGGACAGGTTGGGATCTGTTCACTTTAAACAAATAGCTGTCTAAGTTGGTCGGAACCCCTCTGCTGGCGACCCCACCCTGTCCGCCTCAGGCACAGGAAGGAAGGAAGGCCGCTGAGGCCATGTTTACCAGTGGCTCCAGGCAACCTCTCCCCAACACAGGATGAAACGTCCCAGCCAGGGAGTGTCCTGTCCATCGTTGCTGGGGACATCGGTACCTTCACCGCCAGTGGTGCAAGCTGAGTGGGGGGGGGACCTGTTTCTGGCCCATCACTGATCCCAGTGCAACCTGCCTCTAACCAATCACGGATCCTGCCACTGACCTATCACTGACCTTGTAGATGCTCAGTCTCTGACATCATTATTGGCTTCATCACTGACTAATCATCAGTCTTGTTGCTAGTTCTAAAGTGACCTAACACAGGGTAAATTAATAAGCAGTGTACTGACCAGGGCACTAACAAGATTTTACCTCATTGTTGTTCGTATTCCTGACCAATTTATGTCCCTATTGATAAGCTAGTTACTGACCAATCACCAGTCCACATCCTGACCCCTTCACTGACCAATCATTGGTCCCCTCCCTGTCTCCATCATCGATCACTCACCAGTCCTTATCACCGACCAATCACCAGTCCCCTCCCTGACCCCATCACCGACCAATCACCAGTCCCTTCCCTGACCCCATCACCGACCAATCATCAGTCCCCTCCTTGACCCCATCCTGACCAGTCACTAGTCCCCTCCGTGACCCCATCACTGTCCAATCACCATTTCCCTCTTTGACCTCTCCCTAACAGCATCACTTACCGATTACCATTCCCCTCTCTGCACCCTCTGCAATTGCCAGCCCTGCTGATGCCTCAGCCACTCCAGAGGGAAACCCGCACTGACTCCCCCTATTCCTTGCAGGTGAACAGGAAGCTGTGCCGATGCCGAACGTTGTGGAAGCCCCCGGGCCCGACTGCCACCGGTGAGTGCCAGAGGTCATCCAGGATGGCGCAAGAGCAAGAGCTGTCTGTGTTTCCCCCAGCCAGTTCAATTTGCAGCCCTGACTGAGGGAGAAACAGCAGCTGGAGATGGTGGGGTGGTGATGTGGTTGCAGAGTTGGGATTAGACCAGTGGCTCCCTGGGCAGCAGTACAGACCTTTGTGTCAACTGTGGCAGTGGGACAGCCTGTATGCAGTTGTGTGGGGGCAGGACTGGGTTGTTCAACCCCAATCCTCACCCTGGAGTTCTTCAACCCTGACCCTTCACCCGACCCTGATCCTCCACTTCTATCCCTGACCTTTAACCCCAACTTCACTCCAATCCTGACCCTTCATCCCCTACCCTTCACCCCCCCACCACACCTAATCTAGTACCCCAGATGGTCCAAATCAAAACCACTGCTCTATCAATCTTGGAAGGAGACTTGGTGCAAAAAGAGGCTACGTGTATCGATCCCATTTCCAGCACTAGGCCTCTCAATCTTGCTCCCTGGAGTTGGAAATGGTTTATTACTGTCACCTTGTCTTGCATACTGTCCGTACAGATCAAATCATTGCAGGTAGAACAACGGGAAAAGCTATAACAGAATGCTAAATTAAGTGCTGTAAACAAAAAAGCATGGTGTCCAGTCTTCCCATGCTGTCTCCTCTAAACTGGTGGGACCTGACGTAGATTGGAGCCGCTTTGTTGAGTACCTTCACTCCTTTCGCCAAAAGCAGGCCAAACATTTTTATTCCAGTACACATTCCCGTTCATGACCTGCTCTACTGCCACGGTGAGACCCCTCTCAGGGTGAAGGGGCAGCGCACAATAATTGTTGAGACTGCTCCCTTTCTCATTATATGTCAGTGATTTGAATGATGGAATGGATAACTTTGTGGCCGAGTTTGTGGATGTTACAAAGACAGGTGGAGGGGCAGAGAGTCTGCAGAAAGATTAGAACTATAATGTAAGGATCTATTTCTTTTAAATCAATGACCCGCCCCCTTAGCTCTACGTATTGATCTGTTATCTACACATACGCGTTTTCCCCTTGCTGTCTCGCTGCAATGACAACACACCCATTACAGCCATCTCCCACGTGCCTGCTTCTATTGGATCCTCATGCGGTTGTGCACAGACACAACAAATTGCCGACAAGTACGAATCTGAATGTCAGAGAATATCATGAACTGCACCAACAGTTATGGGACAAAACAGCGAGAGCTAAATGGCACGAGAAAGCCAAAGGACCTGTGAGTAACAGTGAAAGATGCGCTTAACTTAATGTGAAAATAACGTGGCAATGTCTTCAGTTGGAAAAATTGATGAATTTGATAGCGCTAATGAAGACTGGGAGTCATATATCGAGAGTGTTGAACTGCACTGTAACGTGAACAACATGGAGGAAGCCCCTGCACTTCTTAGCGTAATGGGTGCAAGGACGTACAGTCTCTGATGCAACTCGGTGACCCCTGAAAAGCCAGCCAGTAAGATGTTGGACGAAATTGTTACAATTTTACAAAACCACTTGAGCCCTGAACCGCTGATAATAGACAAGAGATTTTGATTTTACAGGAGGAACCTTTCTGAACACATTGCAGAACTGCACAAACTTTCCCAGTAGTGTGACTTTAGAGATGGACTTTCTGATGCATTAAGGAACAGACTTGTATGTGACATGCATAGTCAAAGCACTCAGATGAGGCTACTGGCAGAAACAGACCTGACCTTAGAATGGGCATTGACCATTGCAATATCGTTCCAGACAGCTGCAAAGCATGCAGCAAAATGACAGAAGAAGTTAGAATGTAAAATGTGCAAAATGTCCCTGAATGGTGCAAAAATACAAAAATTGTGGCAAATCCTCCCACAATGCAAATGACTGTAGGTTCAATGAAAAGGTCTGCAGAAAGTTCACAGACAGTGTCACAGGCAGAGAATATGCAAGGCAGATAAAATGCACAACCGGGTGAAAAGTCCCAAGCACAAATAACTAAGCAAATGCATACAGTTACTGAATGTAAAACTGAATCAGACAACACAGAGTCTGACAAATTGGAACTGTGATGACAAGAACTGCATAGTGTAACTGAAGCAGATGACAAATTCATCTAGATGACAATAGATATGTCTGGAGTAAAAATGAAAGTGGAGCTGGATACAGGGTCAACTTTGTCCATAATTTCAGAGACTGACTATAACAGGCTGGTTACTAAGATGCCATTAGAGAAGACCTCAGTGATACTAAAGACTTACACTGGCTGAAAAGCATCTACCTAAGGCAAACTGGTAGTAAATGTAACGAATGGAAGATAAACACAACAGTTAGAGCTCTATGTGTTAGAAAGTGAAGGGTCAGTGCTTTTCAAACGTGAGTGGTTGAGAAAAATCCAACTAGACGGACACTCAATCAAAGCTCTCAGTGTGTCATCAACAGGCAATGGCAGCTCTAACCAGAGACGATCAGAGCTGCCTTGTGCTAATGAGAAGGAGTTTGAGAAGGGAATAGATGAACAGATCGAAGACTTGGCCAAAAGCTGTTTGGATGCCAAAAAATTCAAAATGCACCCCCACAGGCACCGTTACACTGGTGGAAGTGACTGTCTTCACCATGGAAAAGAGTACATATTGATTCATGTTCTCGATTGCTGTGGGTGCTCATTTGAGGTGGCCGGATGTAATAACAAAGATTGTCTCTGCTCTGAGGAATACCTTCACCACAAACTGCTCACCCAAACAAATTGTGACTGACAATGGACCACAACACACATCAGAAGAATTCTGACTGTTCACAAAGAAAAATGGCATCAGACATTTCAAGCTGTCTCCTCGCCACCCAGCAATGAATCAGTTTGCTTTTGGAACGCTGGCCTTTATAAATCAGAGCATTGAGTATAGGAATTGGGATGTAATGTTAAAATTGTACAAGGCATTGGTAAGACCAAATTTGGAGTATTGTGTACAGTTCTGATCACTGAATTATAGGAAAGATGTCAACAAAATAGAGAGGGTACAGACAACACACATAAAATGCTGGTGGAATGCAGCAGGCCAGGCAGCATCTATAAGGAGAAGCGCAGTCGACGTTTTGGGCTGAGACCCTTCATCAGGACTTCGACAGGAGAGAGCACAGAGGAGATTTACTAGAACGTTACCTGGGTTTCAGCACCTAAGTTACAGAGAAAGGTTGAACAAGTTAGGTCTTTATTCTTTGGAGCGTAGAAGGTTGAGGGGGAACTTGATAGAGGTATTTAAAATTATGAGGGGGATAGATAGAGTTAACGTGGATAGGCTTTTTCCATTGAGAGTAGGAGAGATTCAAACAAGAGGACGTGATTTGAGAGTTAGGGGGCAAAAGTTTAAGGGTAACACGAGGGGGAATTTCTTTACTCAGAGGGTGGTAGATGTGTGGAACGAGCTTCCAGTAGAATTGGTAGAGGCAGGTTCGGTATTGTCATTTAAAGTAAAATTAGATAGATATATGGACAGGAAAGGAATGGAGGGTTATGGGCTGAGTGTGGGCCAGTGGGACTAGGTGAGAGTAAGCGTTTGGCACGGACTAGAAGGGCCGAGATGGCTTGTTTCCCTGCTGTAATTGTTGTATGGTTATGTGGCTGAAAAGTTTATCCAAATCTTCAAGTCCATTAAAGTGATGGACAAAGAGGACATTTCTCTGCAGCACAAGGTGGACAATTTCCTTTTTGTGTATCGGAACTCTGTTCACGTGACAGCAAATCAAACACATGCGATGTTGTTTACGGGCGGGACTCTGAGATCTCGCATAGACCTGAAACGAGACCTCCGGAGGGAAGTGCAGAATAAAGAGTTCAGCCAGTTGCCAAGTGAAGCAGCAAGGAGCTTCAGGATTGGACAGGTGGTCCTAGCATGTGATTACAGAGAAGACAAGTGGAGACCCGGTTGGAAAGCTACATGAACTGGACACAGTGGAAGCTGAGATCAGACACGGAGACGTCATGTGGACCAGACGCTGGATGCTCAACTGAAGAACACACCTGAGTCGACTGCATCCAACAAGAGGGACACATTACGGTCACCGGACTTACCTCTCAGTGATGATGTCACTGACAGCAACGTGACACTGGAAATAGAGAACGTCGTCTTAGACAAGACACCTACCAAGCCTGATGCCACTCCACAGACCCAGAGACTCTACAATAACGTTATCATTGACAAGACACCGACCAAGCCTGATGCCACTCCACAGACCCAGAGACTCTACGATAACGTTATCGTTGACAAGACACCGACCAAGCCTGATGCCACTCCACAGACCCAGAGACTCTACAATAATGTTATCGTTGACAAGACACCTACCAAGCCTGATGCCACTCCACAGACCCAGAGACTCTACGATAACGTTATCGTTGACAAGACACCGACCAAGCCTGATCCCGCTCCACAGACCCAGAGACTCTACGATAACGTTATCGTTGACAAGACACCGACCAAGCCTGATGCCACTCCACAGACCCAGAGACTCTACGATAACGTTATCGTTGACAAGACACCGACCAAGCCTGATGCCACTCCACAGACCCAGAGACTCTACAATAACGTTATCGTTGACAAGACACCGACCAAGCCTGATCCCACTCCACAGACCCAGAGACTCTACAATAACGTTATCGTTGACAAGACACCGACCAAGCCTGATGCCACTCCACAGACCCAGAGACTCTACAATAACGTTATCATTGACAAGACACCGACCAAGCCTGATGCCACTCCACAGACCCAGAGACTCTACGATAACGTTATCGTTGACAAGACACCTACCAAGCCTGATGCCACTCCACAGACCCAGAGACTCTACAATAACGTTATCGTTGACAAGACACCTACCAAGCCTGATGCCACTCCACAGACCCAGAGACTCTACGATAACGTTATCATTGACAAGACACCGACCAAGCCTGATGCCACTCCACAGACCCAGAGACTCTACGATAACGTTATCGTTGACAAGACACCGACCAAGCCTGATGCCACTCCACAGACCCAGAGACTCTACAATAACGTTATCGTTGACAAGACACCGACCAAGCCTGATGCCACTCCACAGACCCAGAGACTCTACAATAACGTTATCGTTGACAAGACACCTACCAAGCCTGATGCCACTCCACAGACCCAGAGACTCTACGACAACGTTATCGTTGACAAGACACCGACCAAGCCTGATGCCACTCCAGAGGCGCTATGGAGAAAGAAACAGAGTGCCACCCAAAAGACTGAGCCTGTAGAGCTGTGAAGATAGTTACGGACTGTTATGTGAAAGCATGTTTATTTGGAATATGGATTTATGAAAGGGAAATTGAATATTTTGTACATGTACAGTTTATGTTCCATTAATCTAAAGGGGGAGGAGATGTGATGTGTGGATTTATTTCTTTTAGAGCAATAACCCCCCACCCCCAGTATCACGTATCGATCTGTTGTCTATGCATGTACACTGTTTTCTCTGTAGGGGTGTATGGTCATGCATTTTGGGAGAAAGAAGAGGGGCATGGGCTATTTTCTAAACAAGGAGAAAATTCAGAAATCTGAGGTGCAAAAGAAGTTGGGAGTCCTCATGCAGGATTTCCTGAAGGTTAACTTGCTGGTTGAGTGGGTGGTAAGGAAGCAAATGTGATGTTCGCATTCCTGTCAAGAGTATAAAAGCAAGGAAGTAATGCTGAGGCTTTATAAAGCATCGGTCAGACTGCATACTGTGAGTGGTTTTGGGCCCCACAGGAGAAGAAATGTGCTGGCATTAGGGAAGGTCCAGAGGAGGTTCACAAGGATGATTCTGGGATTGACAAGGTTAACATATGGCCTTGTGCCTGTACTCGCTGGGATTCAGAAGAATGAGGGGTGATTCTCATTCAATACCGATCGAATACTGAAAGGTCAAGATAGAGTGGATGTGGAGAGGATGTTTCCTATAGTGGGAGAGTCTAGGACCAGAGGACACAGATAGAGTGGATGTGGAGAGGATGTTTCCTATGGTGGGGGAGTCTAGGACCAGAGAACACAGCCTCAGAATAGAAGGGTGTTTATTTAGAATGGAGATAAGAAGGAATTTCTTTAGCCAAAGAGTGGTGAATCTGTAGAATTCATTACCACAGGCGGCTATGGAGGCCAGGTCATTGAGTATATTTAAAGCAGAGGTTGATACAGAATTGAGAGACATTTATTTTATCAGCAACACTGGAATGGTGGAGCGGACTCGATGGGCTGAAAGGCCTAATTTGCTCCTCTGTTTTGTGGTCTTCTGGTCTTATTGCAGCCTTCAACCTGACGGCATGAACATTGATTTCTCAAACTTCTGGTAATTTCTCCCCCTTCCATCTCCTCCCTAACCTGTCAAGTTCGTCCAGCAGTTTCTGTCTGTTATTAAGCAGAATCAAGTGTTACAGTTACAGAGACATGCAATAAGATCATGACAATGTAGATTATGACACAGGAGATTCTGCGGATGCTGGAAATCCAGAGTAACACATATGAAATGCCGGAGGAACTCAGCAGGTCAGGCAGCATCTGTGGAGGGGAATAAACAGCCGAAGTTTCAGGCTGAGACCCTTCTTCAGTGTTGGAAAGGACAGGGGCAAAGCCAGAATATAAAGGTGGGGGGGCAGGGGCCTGGTACAAGCTAGCAGGTGACTCCAGGTGAGGGGGAAGGTGGGTGGGGGAGGGAAGGATTATGTGAGAAGCAGACAGGAAGGAGCAAGGAGCTGAAGAAGATTGTGAAGCCATGTCCAGGTACAGTAGCAGAGAAGGGCTGTCAGTTTGTAGTGCGGGGGGGAGGTGGAGTCTGTCTCTGAGCCTGGTGGGGCTCACTTTCAGGCTTTGGAATTGTCTACTTGATGGGAGGGGGAAGAAGAGAGAGTGAACAGGGTGGGAGTGGTCTCCGACTACACTGGAAGCTGTCGGTGACTATGTCCCCATCCTCCCTCACCCCCAGGCAGTGACTTCTGACTACTCATGTGGTCAGTTCTGTGTCTGGACACAGCTCAAACACTGTCTATAAATTTGCCAATGACATGACTATTGTCGGCAGAATTGCAGACGGTGATGAAGCAGCGTACTGGAGTGAGATAGATTGAATGGTGTCACAATAATAACCTTGCACTCAACGTCAAAGGAGCAAGGAATTGATTGTGAACTTCAGGAAGGAAATAGACACCAGTTCTCATCGAGTCTCCAGGTGTTAACGTCTCCGTGGATCTATCCTGGGCTCAGCAATTACAGAGAAGGCAAATCACGACTATACTTCATTCGGAGTTTGGCCTGTCACCAAAGGCACTCACACATTTCTACAGATGTACCGTGGAGAGCATTCGAACCAGCTGTTTGGGGTATGAGTTACTGTACAAGGAGCAAAATAAGCAGCAGAAAGTTGTAAAGTCAGCCAGCTCCAGCACGGGCACAAGCCTCCCCAGCGTCTAGGACATCTTCAAAAGGCCATGCCTCAGAAAGGTGGCACCCATTAATAAGGATCCGTCACCCAGGATGGGCCCTGTACTCATTGCTACCATCAGGAAGGAGGTCCAGGAGCCTGAAGACCCACACTCAATGCTTCAGGAACAGCTCCTTCCCCTCCGCCATCAGATATCTGAATGGACAATGAACCCATGAACACTACCTCAGTATCTCTTCCCCTCTTGTTGTACTACTTATTTAATGTAATTTTCTTTTCTTATACAAACTTACAGTTCTATTATTATTATTGTCCTGCTAAATAATGAATTTCATGACATATGATATTAAACCTGATTCTAGCTGAACGAGGTTCACCCTGATCACACCATTATCCTCACCTCTCCTGCAGCCCATCCCCACCTTGGGGCTCATGGGGGTGGGGGGGCTCAGTGTGAGGAACCAGGAGTGGGCAAACCAAAGAGAGAGAATACAGCAACCTTGGGAGGGGGTGGGTGGGGGCAAAGGTCCCAGAATGCAGAGGCACCACCGGACTCGGAGCCGACTCTAATCCCTTAGTCTCTTAATCTACACCGCCCGCCCCCACCCCAGACCACCCAAACCTATTCTCAGATGAACTCTACGTGATGCCCTTGTTCTGGGGGTGGAGGGGCGGTGGGCTGGGAGAGAGAACTCAGACACTCTGCTCACTTTAGCGTGTGTATACTGTGTCTGTGTGTGTGTATATTGTGAGTGTGTGTGTCTGTGTGTATATACTGAGTGTGTGTGTATTCTGTGTGTGTATATTGTGAGTGTGTGTGTCTTTGTGTATATACTGAGTGTGTGTGTATATTGTGTCTGTGTGTGTTTGTGTGTGTGTGTGTGTGTGTGTATTCTGTGTCTGTGTGTGTATATTGTGTCTGTGTGTGTTTGTGTGTGTGTGTGTGTGTGTATTCTGTGTCTGTGTGTGTATATTGTGAGTGTGTGTGTCTGTGTGTATATACTGAGTGTGTGTGTATATTGTGTCTGTATGTGTTTGTGTGTGTGTGTACCTCTGTGTATATTGTGTCTGTGTGCATACTGTGTGTGTGTGTGAGGCCCCTGCCCTCGGTGTGCGTAGACTACATGTTCTTCCTGGGACTGTATGGCTCTGCAGGCTTCCCACATCCAATCACGTGCGGGGTCAGTAGCTGCAAATTGCACTCCACTGGTGTGTAGGTGAGCAGTGGATTGTGGGAGGGGTTAATTAAACAGTCAGTTTTTGGGGAAGGGGGCTGGAATTACTCACAATCACCTTTTCCCTCTGTTGCTGGACACAGGAACATCGATGACGCAGAGCGACCATAAAGCAGTGGAGACGCCCAATCCCAGAGTGGTGAGCGGTCAGCCAGAGGAGAACGTGAAGGGAGGAGAGCATGTCCACACTCAGCAGGCAGGCAGGGAAACTCACTCGGGCGGGCATGAATAAGATCAATGTGAAACATGCATGATACTGAAACACATACGATACAGGCAGTCCCCGGGTTACATACGAGTTCCATGCCTGAGACCGTCTTTCAGTTGGAACAAGTACATCCGGTATTATTTAGTGTCAGTTTCTCAAACGTTTGTCTTAGTATATAATATATATTTCACCTTTCTAAGCATATAAAACACTTAAGAAACGTATGTATTCCAATAATTAAACCACTGCATTGCTTAGTAATAATTGTAGCTTCCATCAGGGCAGGGCATTTCACAAGTTCCATTATTCTCACTTTATCCTTTAAAATTGCTCCAATAATTGACTGACTGTAGCCTAACGCTTTTCCAATGACTGATGGCATTTCACCTCTTTCCAAATGCTTTATTATTTCCACTTTATATTCAATCGCGATCGCTTCTCATCAACGGAACAGAAACACTGCGGGCGGCGGGACCCGACCTCCGCCAGCTGCCGAGCTCCGCTGGGACATAAGGACCACCGCACTGAATTCCCCAGGTCCACACTGAGACAGGTTAACTGGGACAAGTGGGGGCTCTGCTGGGTTTGGGTATTTGAGCCTCCACAGTATTCCGCGTGGGAATTTAAACTGGAGGTGGCAGCATTGTTTTTTTATGAGGTAGAGTTGCGAGCTCAACATCGGGAGCGGACAGTCACTGGATCGAACTCAGGGAAACGCTGATCCCACTGAGACTCCAGGCGACCAGAACGGGGGAGGGAGGGATCGGGGGAATCTTGCAAAGAAAAATTTAAGCCAAATACAAAGTTACACACTCAACACAGTGTTAACGGCAATGACTTAAAAGGGCGGACGGCTTTCTCCTTCCTCGGTTCATGAGTACGAGTTGTCCGTAAGTCAGACGTTCGTAACTCGAGGACTACCTGTACTGAAACACACATGATACTGGGCAGGATCAGTGACTGGACCCTCTCCGAGAGCTCGATCCCACACACACTGACCCTCACTGGGGGACGGGTCCGATCCACACAGACCCTCACTGGGGGAAAGGTACGAAACACACCGACCCTCACTGGGGGACGGGTCCGATACACACCGACCCTCACTGGGGGATGGGTCCAATACCCACCGACCCTCACTGGGGGACGGGTCCAATACCCACCGACCCTCACTGGGGGACGGGTCCGATACACACTGACCCTCACTGAGGGACGGGTCCGATCCACACAGACCCTCACTGGGGGACGGGTCCAATACCCACCGACCCTCACTGGGGGACGGGTCCGATACACACTGACCCTCACTGGGGGACGGGTCCGATCCACACAGACCCTCACTGGGGGACGGGTCCGATACACACCGACCCTCACTGGGGGATGGGTCCAATACCCACCGACCCTCACTGGGGGACGGGTCCGATACACACTGACCCTCACTGGGGGACGGGTCCGATCCACACAGACCCTCACTGGGGGACGGGTCTGATACACACCGACCCTCACTGGGGTACGGGTCCGATACACACTGACCCTCACTGGGGGACGGGTCCGATCCACACTGACCCTCACTGGGGGACGGGTCCGATCCACACAGACCCTCACTGGGGGACGGGTCCGAAACACACCGACCCTCACTGGGGGACGGGTCCGATACACACTGACCCTCACTGGGGGACGGGTCCGATCCACACAGACCCTCACTGGGGGAAAGGTCCGAAACACGCCGACCCTCACTGGGGGACGGGTCCGATACACACTGACCCTCACTGGGGGACGGGTCCGATACACACTGACCCTCACTGGGGGACGGGTCCGATCCACACAGACCCTCACTGGGGGAAAGGTCCGAAACACGCCGACCCTCACTGGGGGACGGGTCCGATACACACTGACCCTCACTGGGGGACGGGTCCGATACAGACTGACCCTCACTGGGGGACGGGTCCGTTACACACCGACCCTCACTGGGGGATGGGTCCAATGCCCACTGACCCTCACTGGGGGACGGGTCCGATACATACTGACCCTCACTGGGGGATGGGTCCGATACACACTGACCCTCACTGGGGGATGGGACTAATACATACAGACCCTCACTGGGGGACGAGTCCGATACATACTGACCCTCACTGGGGGACGGGTCCGATACAAACACTGACCCTCACTGGGGGATGGGTCCGATACACACACTGACCCTCACTGGGGGACGGGTCCGATACA
The DNA here is from genome assembly GCF_030144855.1 of Hypanus sabinus. Lineage (NCBI taxonomy): Eukaryota > Metazoa > Chordata > Chondrichthyes > Myliobatiformes > Dasyatidae > Hypanus > Hypanus sabinus. Next base: position 34,274 of record NW_026779111.1, read on the forward strand.
TGCTGACCCTCACTGGGGGACGGGTCTGATACATACTGACCCTCACTGGGGGACGGGTCCGATACACACTGACCCTCACTGGTGGACGGGTCCGATACATACTGACCCTCACTGGTGGACGGGTCCGATACGCACACTGACCCTCACTGGGGGACGGATCCGATACACACTGACCCTCACTGTGGGACTGGTCCGATACATACTGACCCTCACTGGGGGACCAGTCTGATACACATCGACCCTCACTGGGGGACGGATCCGATAAACACTGACCCTCACTGGGGGACAGGTCCGATACACACTGACCCTCACTGGGGGACAGGTCTGATACACACTGACACTCACTGGGGGATGGGTCCGAAACACACCGACCCTCACTGGGGGAATGGTCCGATACATACTGACCCTAACTGGGGGACAGGTCTGATACACACTGACCCTCACTGGGGTACGGGTCCGATACACACTGACCCTCACTGCGGGACGGGTCCGATACACACTGACCCTCACTGAGGGACGATTCCGATACATACTGACCCTCACAGGGGTGATTGGTCTGACAAACACAAACCCTCACAGGGGGGACGGGTCTGACAAACACCGACCCTCACTGGGGGACGGGTCCGATACACACTGACTCTCACTGGGGGACGGGTCCGATACACACTGACTCTCACTGGGGGACGGGTCCGATACATACTGACCCTCACTGGGGGACGGGTCCGATACACACTGACTCTCACTGGGGGACGGGTCCGATACATACTGACCCTTACTGGGAGACGGGTCCGATACATACTGACCCTCACTGGGGGACGGGTCAGATACTCAATGACCCTCACTGGGGGACGAGTCTGATACACATCGACCCTCACTGAGGGACCGGTCCGATACACACTGACACTAACAGGGGGATGGGTCTGATACACACTGACCCTCACTGGGGGACGGGTCCGATACACACCGACCCTCACTGGGGGATGGGTCCGATACACACCGAACCTCACTGGAGGAATGGTCCGATACATACTGACCCTCACTGGGGGACGGGTCCGATACATACTGACCCTCACTGGGGGACGGGTCCGATACATACTGACCCTCACTCGGGGACGGGTCCAACACATACTGACCCTCACTGGGGGACGGGTACGATACATACTGACCCTCACTGGGGGATGGGTCCGACACACACCGACCCTCACTGGGGGACGGGTCCGATTCATACTGACCCTCACTGGGGGACGGGTCCGATTCATACTGACCCTCACTGGGGGACGGGTCCGATACATTCTGACCCACACTCGGGGACGGGTCCGATACGCACACTGACCTTCACTCAGGGACGGGTCTGACACACACTGACCCTCACTGAGGGACGGGTCCGATGCACACTGACCCTCACTGGGGGACGGGTTCGATACATACTGACCCTCACTGGGGGACGGGTCCGATACACACTGACCCTCACTGGCGGACTGGTCCGATCCACACAGACCCTCACTGGGGGACGGGTCCGATACACACTGACCCTCACTGGCGGACGGGTCCGATACACACAGACCCTCACTGGGGGACGGGTCCGATACATACTGACCCTCACTGGAGGACGGGTCCGATACACACTGACCCTCACTGGGTGAATGTTCCGATACATACTGAACCTCTCTGGGGAACGGGTCTGATACACACTGACCCTCACTGGGGGACGGGTCCGATACACACTGACCCTCACTGGGGGACGGGTCCGATACACACTGACCCTCACTGAGGGACGGGTCCGATACACACTGACCCTCACTGGGGGCGGGTCTGACACGCACTGTCTCTCACTGGGGGACGGGTCCGATACACACTGACCCTCACTGGGGGACGGGTCCGATACACACTGACCCTCACTGGGGGACAGGTCCGATACACATCGACCCTCACTGGGGGACGGGTCTTATACACACTGACCCTCACTGGGGGACGGGTCTGATACGCACACTGACCCTCACTCAGGGACGGGTCTGACACACACTGACCCTCACTGAGGGACGGGTCTGACACACACTGACTCTCACTGGGGGACTGGTCCGATTAACACTGATCGTCACTGGGGGCGGGTCTGACACACACTGTCCCTCACTGGGGGACGGGTCCGATACACACTGACCCTCACTGGGGGACGGGTCCGATACATACTGATCCTCACTGGGGGACCTGTCCGATACACATCGACCCTCACTGGGGGACAGGTCCGATATACGCTGACCCTCACTGGGGGACTGGTCCGATTCATACTGACCCTCACTGGGGGACCGGTCCGATACACACTGACCCTCACTGGGGTACGGGTCCGATACACACTGACCCTCACTGGAGGACGGGACTGATAAATACTGACCCTCACTGGGGGACGGGTCCGTCACACACTGACCCTCACTGGGGGACGGGTCCGACACACACTGACCCTCACTGGCGGACTGCTCCGATCCACACAGACCCTCACTGGGGGACGGGTCTGATAGACACTGACACTCACTGGGGGACGGGTCCGATACACACCGACCCTCACTCGGGGACAGGTCTGACACACACTGTCCCTCACTGGGGGCGGGTCCGATACACACTGACCCTCACTGGGGGACGGGTCCGATTAACAGTGATCCTCACTGGGGGACTGGTCCGATACACACTGACCCTCACTGGGGGACTCGTCCGATACATACTGACCCTCACTCGGGGACGGGTCCGATACACACTGACCCTCACTCGGGGACAGTTCCGATACACACTGACCCTCACTGGGGGACGGGTCCGATACACACCGACCCTCACTGGGGGACGGGTCTGATACACATCGACCCTCACTGGGGGACGGGTCTGATACACACTGACCCTCACTGGGGGACGGGTCCGATACACATCGACCCTCACTGGGGGACGGGTCTGATACACACTGACCCTCACTGGGGGACGGGTCCGATACATACCGACCCTCACTGGGTGACGGGTCCGATACACATCGACCCACACTGGGGGACGGGTCTGATACACACTGACCCTCACTGGGGGACGGGTCCGATACATACTGACCCTCACTCGGGGACGGGTCCGATACACACTGACCCTCACTGGGGACGGGTCCGATACACACCGACCCTCACTGGGGTACGGATCCGATACGCACACTGACCCTTATTCAGGGACGGGTCTGACACACACTGACCCTCACTGAGGGACGGGTCCGATGCACACTGACCCTCACTGGGGGACGGGTCTGACACACACTGACCCTCACTCAGGGACGCGTCCGATGCACACTGACCCTCACTGGGGGACGGGTCCGATACATACTGACCCTCACTGGGGGACTGGTCCGATACACACTGACCCTCACTGGGGGACGGGTCTGACACACACTGACCCTCACTCGGGGACAGGTCAGATACACACTGACCCTCACTGGGGGCGGGTCTGACACACACTGTCCCTCACTGGGGGACGGGTCCGATACACACTGACCCTCACTGGGGGACGGGTCTGATACATACTGACCCTCACTGGGGGACCGGTCCGATACACGCTGACCCTCACTGGTGGACGGGTCCGATTCATACTGACCCTCACTGGGGAACCAGTCCGATACACACTGTCCCTCACTGGGGGACTCGTCCGATACATTCTGACCCACACTCGGGGACGGGTCCGATACGCACACTGACCCTCACTCAGGGACGGGTCTGACACACACTGACCCTCACTGAGGGACGGGTCCGATGCACACTGACCCTCACTGGGGGACGGGTTCGATACATACTGACCCTCACTGGGGGAGGGGTCCGATACACACTGACCCACACTGGCGGACTGGTCCGATCCACACAGACCCTCACTGGGGGACGGGTCCGATACACACTGACCCTCACTGGCGGACGGGTCCGATACACACAGACCCTCACTGGGGGACGGGTCCGATACATACTGACCCTCACTGGAGGACGGGTCCGATACACACTGACCCTCACTGGGGGAATGTTCCGATACACACTGACCCTCACTGGGGGACGGGTCCGATACACACTGACCCTCACTGAGGGACGGGTCCGATACACACTGACCCTCACTGGGGGCGGGTCTGACACGCACTGTCTCTCACTGGGGGACGGGTCCGATACACACTGACCCTCACTGGGGGACGGGTCCGATACACACTGACCCTCACTGGGGGACAGGTCCGATACACATCGACCCTCACTGGGGGACGGGTCTTATACACACTGACCCTCACTGGGGGACGGGTCTGATACGCACACTGACCCTCACTCAGGGACGGGTCTGACACACACTGACCCTCACTGAGGGACGGGTCTGACACACACTGACTCTCACTGGGGGACTGGTCCGATTAACACTGATCGTCACTGGGGGCGGGTCTGACACACACTGTCCCTCACTGGGGGACGGGTCCGATACACACTGACCCTCACTGGGGGACGGGTCCGATACATACTGATCCTCACTGGGGGACCTGTCCGATACACATCGACCCTCACTGGGGGACAGGTCCGATATACGCTGACCCTCACTGGGGGACTGGTCCGATTCATACTGACCCTCACTGGGGGACCGGTCCGATACACACTGACCCTCACTGGGGTACGGGTCCGATACACACTGACCCTCACTGGAGGACGGGACTGATAAATACTGACCCTCACTGGGGGACGGGTCCGTCACACACTGACCCTCACTGGGGGACGGGTCCGACACACACTGACCCTCACTGGCGGACTGCTCCGATCCACACAGACCCTCACTGGGGGACGGGTCTGATAGACACTGACACTCACTGGGGGACGGGTCCGATACACACCGACCCTCACTCGGGGACAGGTCTGACACACACTGTCCCTCACTGGGGGCGGGTCCGATACACACTGACCCTCACTGGGGGACGGGTCCGATTAACAGTGATCCTCACTGGGGGACTGGTCCGATACACACTGACCCTCACTGGGGGACTCGTCCGATACATACTGACCCTCACTCGGGGACGGGTCCGATACACACTGACCCTCACTCGGGGACAGTTCCGATACACACTGACCCTCACTGGGGGACGGGTCCGATACACACCGACCCTCACTGGGGGACGGGTCTGATACACATCGACCCTCACTGGGGGACGGGTCTGATACACACTGACCCTCACTGGGGGACGGGTCCGATACACATCGACCCTCACTGGGGGACGGGTCTGATACACACTGACCCTCACTGGGGGACGGGTCCGATACATACCGACCCTCACTGGGTGACGGGTCCGATACACATCGACCCACACTGGGGGACGGGTCTGATACACACTGACCCTCACTGGGGGACGGGTCCGATACATACTGACCCTCACTCGGGGACGGGTCCGATACACACTGACCCTCACTGGGGACGGGTCCGATACACACCGACCCTCACTGGGGTACGGATCCGATACGCACACTGACCCTTATTCAGGGACGGGTCTGACACACACTGACCCTCACTGAGGGACGGGTCCGATGCACACTGACCCTCACTGGGGGACGGGTCTGACACACACTGACCCTCACTCAGGGACGCGTCCGATGCACACTGACCCTCACTGGGGGACGGGTCCGATACATACTGACCCTCACTGGGGGACTGGTCCGATACACACTGACCCTCACTGGGGGACGGGTCTGACACACACTGACCCTCACTCGGGGACAGGTCAGATACACACTGACCCTCACTGGGGGCGGGTCTGACACACACTGTCCCTCACTGGGGGACGGGTCCGATACACACTGACCCTCACTGGGGGACGGGTCTGATACATACTGACCCTCACTGGGGGACCGGTCCGATACACGCTGACCCTCACTGGTGGACGGGTCCGATTCATACTGACCCTCACTGGGGAACCAGTCCGATACACACTGTCCCTCACTGGGGGACTCGTCCGATACATTCTGACCCACACTCGGGGACGGGTCCGATACGCACACTGACCCTCACTCAGGGACGGGTCTGACACACACTGACCCTCACTGAGGGACGGGTCCGATGCACACTGACCCTCACTGGGGGACGGGTTCGATACATACTGACCCTCACTGGGGGAGGGGTCCGATACACACTGACCCACACTGGCGGACTGGTCCGATCCACACAGACCCTCACTGGGGGACGGGTCCGATACACACTGACCCTCACTGGCGGACGGGTCCGATACACACAGACCCTCACTGGGGGACGGGTCCGATACATACTGACCCTCACTGGAGGACGGGTCCGATACACACTGACCCTCACTGGGGGAATGTTCCGATACACACTGACCCTCACTGGGGGACGGGTCCGATACACACTGACCCTCACTGAGGGACGGGTCCGATACACACTGACCCTCACTGGGGGCGGGTCTGACACGCACTGTCTCTCACTGGGGGACGGGTCCGATACACACTGACCCTCACTGGGGGACGGGTCCGATACACACTGACCCTCACTGGGGGACAGGTCCGATACACATCGACCCTCACTGGGGGACGGGTCTTATACACACTGACCCTCACTGGGGGACGGGTCTGATACGCACACTGACCCTCACTCAGGGACGGGTCTGACACACACTGACCCTCACTGAGGGACGGGTCTGACACACACTGACCCTCACTCAGGGACGGGTCCGATGCACACTGACCCTCACTGGGGGACGGGTCCGATACATACTGACCCTCACTGGGGGACGGGTCCGATACACACTGACCCTCACTGGGGGACGGGTCCGATACACACTGACCCTCACTGGGGGACTGGTCCGATTAACACTGATCGTCACTGGGGGACTGGTCCGATACACACTGACCCTCACTGGGGGACGGGTCTGACACACACTGACCCTCACTCGGGGACAGGTCCGATACACACTGACCCTCACTGGGGGCGGGTCTGACACACACTGTCCCTCACTGGGGGACGGGTCCGATACACACTGACCCTCACTGGGGGACGGGTCCGATACATACTGATCCTCACTGGGGGACCTGTCCGATACACATCGACCCTCACTGGGGGACAGGTCCGATATACGCTGACCCTCACTGGGGGACTGGTCCGATTCATACTGACCCTCACTGGGTGACCGGTCCGATACACACTGACCCTCACTGGGGTACGGGTCCGATACACACTGACCCTCACTGGAGGACGGGTCTGATAAATACTGACCCTCACTGGGGGACGGGTCCGTCACACACTGACCCTCACTGGGGGACGGGTCCGACACACACTGACCCTCACTGGCGGACTGGTCCGATCCACACAGACCCTCACTGGGGGATGGGTCTGATAGACACTGACACTCACTGGGGGACGGGTCCGATACACACCGACCCTCACTCGGGGACAGGTCTGACACACACTGTCCCCCACTGGGGGCGGGTCCGATACACACTGACCCTCACTGGGGGAAGGGTCCGATACACACTGACCCTCACTGGGGGCGGGTCTGACACACACTGTCCCTCACTGGGGGACGGGTCCGATACACACTGACCCTCACTGGGGGACGGGTCCGATACTCACTGACCCTCACTGGGGGACGGGTCTGATACACACTGACCCTCACTGGGGGTCGGGTCCGATACACATCGACCCTCACTGGGGGACCGGTCCGATACACACTGACCCTCACTGGGGGTCGGGTCCGATACACATCGACCCTCACTGGGGAACCAGTCCGATACACATCGACCCTCACTGGGGGACGGGTCCGATACACACTGACCCTCACTGGGGGACTCGTCCGATACATACTGACCCTCACTCGGGGACAGGTCCGATACACACTGACCCTCACTGGGGGACGGGTCCGATACACAGCGACCCTCACTGGGGGACGGGTCTGATACACATCGACCCTCACTGGGGGACGGGTCTGATACACACTGACCCTCACTGGGGGACGGGTACGATACACATCGACCCTCACTGGGGGACGGGTCCGATTAACACTGATCCTCACTGGGGGACTGGTCCGATACACACTGACCCTCACTGGGGGACGGGTCTGACACACACTGACCCTCACTCGGGGACAGGTCAGATACACACTGACCCTCACTGGGGGCGGGTCTGACACACACTGTCCCTCACTGGGGGACGGGTCCGATACACACTGACCCTCACTGGGGGACGGGTCTGATACATACTGACCCTCACTGGGGGACCGGTCCGATACACGCTGACCCTCACTGGTGGACGGGTCCGATTCATACTGACCCTCACTGGGGAACCAGTCCGATACACACTGTCCCTCACTGGGGGACTCGTCCGATACATTCTGACCCACACTCGGGGACGGGTCCGATACGCACACTGACCCTCACTCAGGGACGGGTCTGACACACACTGACCCTCACTGAGGGACGGGTCCGATGCACACTGACCCTCACTGGGGGACGGGTTCGCTACATACTGACCCTCACTGGGGGACGGGTCCGATACACACTGACCCTCACTGGCGGACTGGTCCGATCCACACATACCCTCACTGGGGGACGGGTCCGATACACACTGACCCTCACTGGCGGACGGGTCCGATACATACTGATCCTCACTGGGGGACCTGTCCGATACACATCGACCCTCACTGGGGGACAGGTCCGATATACGCTGACCCTCACTGGGGGACTGGTCCGATTCATACTGACCCTCACTGGGGGACCGGTCCGATACACACTGACCCTCACTGTGGTACGGGTCCGATACACACTGACCCTCACTGGAGGACGGGTCTGATAAATACTGACCCTCACTGGGGGACGGGTCCGTCACACACTGTCCCTCACTGGGGGACGGGTCCGACACACACTGACCCTCACTGGCGGACTGCTCCGATTCACACAGACCCTCACTGGGGGACGGGTCTGATAGACACTGACACTCACTGGGGGACGGGTCCGATACACACCGACCCTCACTCGGGGACAGGTCTGACACACACTGTCCCTCACTGGGGGCGGGTCCGATACACACTGACCCTCAATGGGGGACGGGTCCGATACACACTGACCCTCACTGGGGGCGGGTCTGACACACACTGTCCCTCACTGGGGGACGGGTCCGATACACACTGACCCTCACTGGGGGACGGGTCTGATACACACTGACCCTCACTGGGGGTCGGGTCCGATACACATCGACACTCACTGGGGGACCGGTCCGATACACACTGACCCTCACTGGGAACCAGTCCGATACACATCGACCCTCACTGGGGGACGGGTCCGATACACACTGACCCTCACTGGGGGACTCGTCCGATACATACTGACCCTCACTCGGGGACAGGTCCGATACACACTGACCCTCACTGGGGGACGGGTCCGATACACAGCGACCCTCACTGGGGGACGGGTCCGATACATACTGACCCTCACTGGGTGACGGGTCCGATACACATCGACCCACACTGGGGGACGGGTCTGATACACACTGACCCTCACTGGGGGACGGGTCCGATACATACTGACCCTCACTCGGGGACGGGTCCGATACACACTGACCCTCACTGGGGGACGGGTCCGATACACACCGACCCTCACTGGGGTACGGATCCGATACGCACACTGACCCTCACTCAGGGACGGGTCTGACGCACACTGACCCTCACTGAGGGACGGGTCCGATGCACACTGACCCTCACTGGGGGACGGGTCTGACACACACTGACCCTCGCTCAGGGACGCGTCCGATGCACACTGACCCTCACTGGGGGACGGGTCCGATACATACTGACCCTCACTGGGGGACGTATCCGATACACACTGACCCTCACTGGGGGACGGGTCCAATTAACACTGATCCTCACTGGCGGACTGGTCCGATCCACACATACCCTCACTGGGGGACGGGTCCGATACACACTGACCCTCACTGGCGGACGGGTCCGATACATACTGATCCTCACTGGGGGACCTGTCCGATACACATCGACCCTCACTGGGGGACAGGTCCGATATACGCTGACCCTCACTGGGGGACTGGTCCGATTCATACTGACCCTCACTGGGGGACCGGTCCGATACACACTGACCCTCACTGTGGTACGGGTCCGATACACACTGACCCTCACTGGAGGACGGGTCTGATAAATACTGACCCTCACTGGGGGACGGGTCCGTCACACACTGTCCCTCACTGGGGGACGGGTCCGACACACACTGACCCTCACTGGCGGACTGCTCCGATCCACACAGACCCTCACTGGGGGACGGGTCTGATAGACACTGACACTCACTGGGGGACGGGTCCGATACACACCGACCCTCACTCGGGGACAGGTCTGACACACACTGTCCCTCACTGGGGGCGGGTCCGATACACACTGACCCTCAATGGGGGACGGGTCCGATACACACTGACCCTCACTGGGGGCGGGTCTGACACACACTGTCCCTCACTGGGGGACGGGTCCGATACACACTGACCCTCACTGGGGGACGGGTCTGATACACACTGACCCTCACTGGGGGTCGGGTCCGATACACATCGACACTCACTGGGGGACCGGTCCGATACACACTGACCCTCACTGGGAACCAGTCCGATACACATCGACCCTCACTGGGGGACGGGTCCGATACACACTGACCCTCACTGGGGGACTCGTCCGATACATACTGACCCTCACTCGGGGACAGGTCCGATACACACTGACCCTCACTGGGGGACGGGTCCGATACACAGCGACCCTCACTGGGGGACGGGTCCGATACATACTGACCCTCACTGGGTGACGGGTCCGATACACATCGACCCACACTGGGGGACGGGTCTGATACACACTGACCCTCACTGGGGGACGGGTCCGATACATACTGACCCTCACTCGGGGACGGGTCCGATACACACTGACCCTCACTGGGGGACGGGTCCGATACACACCGACCCTCACTGGGGTACGGATCCGATACGCACACTGACCCTCACTCAGGGACGGGTCTGACGCACACTGACCCTCACTGAGGGACGGGTCCGATGCACACTGACCCTCACTGGGGGACGGGTCTGACACACACTGACCCTCGCTCAGGGACGCGTCCGATGCACACTGACCCTCACTGGGGGACGGGTCCGATACATACTGACCCTCACTGGGGGACGTATCCGATACACACTGACCCTCACTGGGGGACGGGTCCAATTAACACTGATCCTCACTGGGGGACTGGTCCGATACACACTGACCCTCACTGGGTGACGGGTCTGACACACACTGACCCTCACTCGGGGACAGGTCCGATACACACTGACCCTCACTGGGGGCGGGTCTGACACACACTGTCCCTCACTGGGGGACGGGTCCGATACATACTGACCCTCACTGGGGGACTGGTCCGATACACGCTGACCCTCACAGGGGGACGGGTCCGATCCACACAGACCCTCACTGGGGAACGGGTCCGATACACACTGACCCTCACTGGCGGACGGGTCCGATACACATCGACCCTTACTGGGGGACGGGTCCGATACATACTGACCCTCACTGGAGGACGGGTCCGATACACACTGACCCTCACTGGGGGAATGGTCCGATACATACTGAACCTCACTGGGGGACGGGTCCGATACACACTGACCCTCACTGGGGGACGGGTCCGATACACATCGACCCTCACTGGGGGACCGGTCCGATACACACTGACCCTCACTGGGGGTCGGGTCCGATACACATCGACCCTCACTGGGGGACGGGTCCGATTCATGCTGACCCTCACTGGGGAACCAGTCCGATACACATCGACCCTCACTGGGGGACGGGTCCGATACACACTGACCCTCACTGGGGGACTCGTCCGATACATACTGACCCTCACTCGGGGACAGGTCCAATACACACTGACCCTCACTGGGGGACGGGTCCGATACACACCGACCCTCACTGGGGGACGGGTCTGATACACATCGACCCTCACTGGGGGACGGGTCTGATACACACTGACCCTCACTGGGGGACGGGTCCGATACATACTGACCCTCACTGGGGGACGGGACCGATACACATCGACCCACACTGGGGGATGGGTCTGATACACACTGACCCTCACTGGGGGATGGGTCCGATACATACTGACCCTCACTCGGGGACGGGTCCGATACACACTGACACTCACTGTGGGCGGGTCTGACACACACTGTCCCTCACTGGGGGACGGGTCCGATACACACTGACCCTCACTGGGGGACGGGTCCGATACATACTGACCCTCACTGGGGGACCTGTCCGATACACATCGACCCTCACTGGGGGACCGGTCCGATATACGCTGACCCTCACTGGGGGACTGGTCCGATTCATACTGACCCTCACTGGGGGACCGGTCCGATACACAACGACCCTCACTGGGGTACGGATCCGATACGCACACTGACCCTCACTCAGGGACGGGTCTGACACACACTGACCCTCACTGAGGGACGGGTCCGATGCACACTGACCCTCACTGGGGGACGGGTCTGATACACACTGACCCTCACTTGTGGACGGGTCCGATTAACACTGATCCTCACTGGGAGACTGGTCCGATACACACTGACCCTCACTGGGGGACGGGTCTGACACACACTGACCCTCACTCGGGGACAGGTCCGATACACACTGACCCTCACTGGGGGCGGGTCTGACACACACTCTCCCTCACTGGGGGACGGGTCCGATACACACTGACCCTCACTGGGGGACGGGTCCGATACATACTGAACCTCACTGGGGGACTGGTCCGATACACACTGACCCTCACTGGGGTACGGGTCCGATACACACCGACCCTCACTGGGGTACGGATCCGATACGCACACTGACCCTCACTCAGGGACGGGTCTGACGCACACTGACCCTCACTGAGGGACGGGTCCGATGCACACTGACCCTCACTGGGGGACGGGTCTGACACACACTGACCCTCGCTCAGGGACGAGTCCGATGCACACTGACCCTCACTGGGGGACGGGTCCGATACATACTGACCCTCACTGGGGGACGTATCCGATACACACTGACCCTCACTGGGGGACGGGTCCGATTAACACTGATCCTCACTGGGGGACTGGTCCGATACACCCTGACCCTCACTGGGTGACGGGTCTGACACACACTGACCCTCACTCGGGGACAGGTCCGATACACACTGACCCTCACTGGGGGCGGGTCTGACACACACTGTCCCTCACTGGGGGACGGGTCCGATACATACTGACCCTCACTGGGGGACTGGTCCGATACACGCTGACCCTCACTGGGGGACGGGTCCGATCCACACAGACCCTCACTGGGGGACGGGTCCGATACACACTGACCCTCACTGGCGGACGGGTCCGATACACACAGACCCTCACTGGGGGACGGGTCCGATACATACTGACCCTCACTGGAGGACGGGTCCGATACACGCTGACCCTCACTGGGGGAATGGTCCGATACATACTGAACCTCACTGGGGGACGGGTCCGATACACACTGACCCTCTCTGGGGGACGGGTCCGATACACATCGACCCTCACTGGGGGACCTGTCCGATACACACTGACCCTCACTGGGGGTCGGGTCCGATACACATCGACCCTCACTGGGGGACGGGTCCGATTCATACTGACCCTCACTGGGGAACCAGTCCGATACACATCGACCCTCACTGGGGGACGGGTCCGATACACACTGACCGTCACTGGGGGACTCGTCCGATACATACTGACCCTCACTCGGGGACAGGTCCAATACACACTGACCCTCACTGGGGGACGGGTCCGATACACACCGACCCTCACTGGGGGACGGGTCTGATACACATCGACCCTCACTGGGGGACGGGTCTGATACACACTGACCCTCACTGGGGGACGGGTCCGATACATACTGACCCTCACTGGGGTCGGGACCGATACACATCGACCCACACTGGGGGATGGGTCTGATACACACTGACCCTCACTGGGGGACGGGTCCGATACATACTGACCCTCACTCGGGGACGGGTCCGATACACACTGACACTCACTGGGGGACGGGTCCGATACACAACGACCCTCACTGGGGTACGGATCCGATACGCACACTGACCCTTACTCAGGGACGGGTCTGACACACACTGACCCTCACTGAGGGACGGGTCCGATGCACACTGACCCTCACTGGGGGACGGGTCTGATACACACTGACCCTCACTGGTGGACGGGTCCGATTAACACTGATCCTCACTGGGGGACTGGTCCGATACACACTGACCCTCACTGGGGGACGGGTCTGACAAACACTGACCCTCACTCGGGGACAGGTCCGATACACACTGACCCTCACTGGGGGCGGGTCTGACACACACTGTCCCTCACTGGGGGACGGGTCCGATACACACTGACCCTCACTGGGGGACGGGTCCGATACATACTGACCCTCACTGGGGGACTGGTCCGATACACACTGACCCTCACTGGGGGACGGGTCCGATTCATACTGACCCGCACTGGGGAACCAGTCCGATTCACACTGTCCCTCACTGGGGGACTCGTCCGATACATTCTGACCCACACTCGGGGACGGGTCCGATACACACCGACCCTCACTGGGGGACGGGTCCGATACACATTGACCCTCACTGGGGGACGGGTCTTATACACACCGACCCTCACTGGGGGACGGGTCTGATACGCACACTGACCCTCACTCAGGGACGGGTCTGACACACACTGACCCTCACTGAGGGACGGGTCTGACACACACTGACCCTCACTCAGGGACAGGTCCGATGCACACTGACCCTCACTGGGGGACGGGTCCGATACATACTGACCCTCACTGGGGGACGGGTCCGATACACACTGACCCTCACTGGGGGACGGGTCCGATACACACTGACCCTCACTGGGGGACTGGTCCGATTAACACTGATCGTCACTGGGGGACTGGTCCGATACACACTGACCCTCACTAGGGGACGGGTCTGACACACACTGACCCTCACTCGGGGACAGGTCCGATACACACTGACCCTCACTGGGGGCGGGTCTGACACACACTGTCCCTCACTGGGGGACGGGTCCGATACACACTGACCCTCACTGGGGGACGGGTCCGATACATACTGACCCTCACTGGGGGACCTGTCCGATACACATCGACCCTCACTGGGGGACCGGTCCGATATACGCTGACCCTCACTGGGGGACTGGTCCGATTCATACTGACCCTCACTGGGGGACCGGTCCGATACACATTGACCCTCACTGGGGTACGGGTCCGATACACACTGACCCTCACTGGAGGACGGGTCTTATAAATACTGACCCTCACTGGGGGACGAGTCCGTCACACACTGACCCTCACTGGGGGACGGGTCCGACACACACTGACCCTCACTGGCGGACTGGTCCGATCCACACAGACCCTCACTGGGGGACGGGTCTGATACACACTGACCCTCACTGGGGGACGGGTCCGATACACACCGACCCTCACTCGGGGACAGGTCTGACACACACTGTCCCTCACTGGGGGCGGGTCCGATACACACTGACCTTCACTGGGGGACGGGTCCGATACACAGGGACCCTCACTGGGGGCGGGTCTGACACACACTGTCCCTCACTGGGGGACGGGTCCGATACACACTGACCCTCACTGGGGGACGGGTCCGATACTCACTGACCCTCACTGGGGGACGGGTCTGATACACACTGACCCTCACTGGGGGTCGGGTCCGATACACATCGACCCTCACTGGGGGACGGGTCCGATACACATCGACCCTCACTGGGGGACCGGTCCGATACACACTGACCCTCACTGGGGGTCGGGTCCGATACACATCGACCCTCACTGGGGGACGGGTCCGATTCATACTGACCCTCACTGGGGAACCAGTCCGATACACATCGACCCTCACTGGGGGACGGATCCGATACACACTGACCCTCACTGGGGGACTCGTCCGATACATACTGACCCTCACTCGGGGACAGGTCCGATTCACACTGACCCTCACTGGGGGACGGGTCCGATACACACCGACCCTCACTGGGGGACGGGTCTGATACACATCGACCCTCACTGGGGGACGGGTCTGATACACACTGACCCTCACTGGGGGACGGGTCCGATTAACACTGATCCTCACTGGGGGACTGGTCCGATACACACTGACCCTCACTGGGGGACGGGTCTGACACACACTGACCCTCACTTGAGGACGGGTCCGATTAACACTGATCCTCACTGGGGGACTGGTCCGATACACACTGACCCTCACTGGGGGACGGGTCTGACACACACTGACCCTCACTCGGGGACAGGTCCGATACACACTGACCCTCACTGGGGGCGGGTCTGACACACACTGTCCCTCACTGGGGGACGGGTCCGATACACACTGACCCTCACTGGGGGACGGGTCCGATACATACTGACCCTCACTGGGGGACTGGTCCGATACACACTGACCCTCACTGGGGGACGGGTCCGATTCATACTGACCCGCACTGGGGAACCAGTCCGATTCACACTGTCCCTCACTGGGGGACTCGTCCGATACATTCTGACCCACACTCGGGGACGGGTCCGATACACACCGACCCTCACTGGGGGACGGGTCCGATACACATTGACCCTCACTGGGGGACGGGTCTTATACACACCGACCCTCACTGGGGGACGGGTCTGATACGCACACTGACCCTCACTCAGGGACGGGTCTGACACACACTGACCCTCACTGAGGGACGGGTCCGATGCACACTGACCCTCACTGGGGGACGGGTCTGATACACACTGACCCTCACTTGTGGACGGGTCCGATTAACACTGATCCTCACTGGGGGACTGGTCCGATACACACTGACCCTCACTGGGGGACGGGTCTGACACACACTGACCCTCACTCGGGGACAGGTCCGATACACACTGACCCTCACTGGGGGCGGGTCTGACACACACTGTCCCTCACTGGGGGACGGGTCCGATACACACTGACCCTCACTGGGGGACGGGTCCGATACATACTGACCCTCACTGGGGGACTGGTCCGATACACACTGACCCTCACTGGGGGACGGGTCCGATTCATACTGACCCGCACTGGGGAACCAGTCCGATTCACACTGTCCCTCACTGGGGGACTCGTCCGATACATTCTGACCCACACTCGGGGACGGGTCCGATACACACTGACCCTCACTGAGGGACGGGTCCGATGCACACTGACCCTCACTGGGGGACGGGTCTGATACACACTGACCCTCACTTGTGGACGGGTCCGATTAACACTGATCCTCACTGGGGGACTGGTCCGATACACACTGACCCTCACTGGGGGACGGGTCTGACACACACTGACCCTCACTCGGGGACTGGTCCGATACACACTGACCCTCACTGGGGGCGGGTCTGACACACACTGTCCCTCACTGGGGGACGGGTCCGATACACACTGACCCTCACTGGGGGACGGGTCCGATACATACAGACCCTCACTGGGGGACTGGTCCGATACACACTGACCCTCACTGGGGGACGGGTCCGATTCATACTGACCCGCACTGGGGAACCAGTCCGATTCACACTGTCCCTCACTGGGGGACTCGTCCGATACATTCTGACCCACACTCGGGGACGGGTCCGATACATACTGACCCTCAATGGGGGACGGGTCCGATACACACTGACCCTCACTGGGGGACGGGTCCGATACACACTGACCCTCACTGGGGGACTGGTCCGATTAACACTGATCGTCACTGGGGGACTGGTCCGATACACACTGACCCTCACTGGGGGACGGGTCTGACACACACTGACCCTCACTCGGGGACAGGTCCGATACACACTGACCCTCACTGGGGGCGGGTCTGACACACACTGTCCCTCACTGGGGGACGGGTCCGATACACACTGACCCTCACTGGGGGACGGGTCCGATACATACTGACCCTCACTGGGGGACCTGTCCGATACACATCGACCCTCACTGGGGGACCGGTCCGATATACGCTGACCCTCACTGGGGGACTGGTCCGATTCATACTGACCCTCACTGGGGGACCGGTCCGATACACATTGACCCTCACTGGGGTACGGGTCCGATACCCACTGACCCTCACTGGAGGACGGGTCTGATAAATACTGACCCTCACTGGGGGACGAGTCCGTCACACACTGACCCTCACTGGGGGACGGGTCCGACACACACTGACCCTCACTGGCGGACTGGTCCGATCCACACAGACCCTCACTGGGGGACGGGTCTGATACACACTGACCCTCACTGGGGGACGGGTCCGATAAACACCGACCCTCACTCGGGGACAGGTCTGACACACACTGTCCCTCACTGGGGGCGGGTCCGATACACACTGACCTTCACTGGGGGACGGGTCCGATACACACTGACCCTCACTGGGGGCGGGTCTGACACACACTGTCCCTCACTGGGGGACGGGTCCGATACACACTGACCCTCACTGGGGGACGGGTCCGATACTCACTGACCCTCACTGGGGGACGGGTCTGATACACACTGACCCTCACTGGGGGTCGGGTCCGATACACATCGACCCTCACTGGGGGACGGGTCCGATACACATCGACCCTCACTGGGGGACCGGTCCGATACACACTGACCCTCACTGGGGGTCCGGTCCGATACACATCGACCCTCACTGGGGGACGGGTCCGATACACACCGACCCTCACTGGGGGACGGGTCTGATACACATCGACCCTCACTGGGGGACGGGTCTGATACACACTGACCCTCACTGGGGGACGGGTCCGATACACATCGACCCTCACTGGGGGACGGGTCTGATACACACTGACCCTCACTGGGGGACGGGTCCGATACATTCTGACCCTCACTGGGGGACGGGTCCGATACACATCGACCCACACTGGGGGACGGGTCTGATACACACTGACCCTCACTGGGGGACGGGTCCGATACATACTGACCCTCACTCGGGGACGGGTCCGATACACACTGACCCTCACTGGGGGACGTGTCCGATACACACCGACCCTCACTGGGGTACGGATCCGATACGCACACTGACCCTCACTCAGGGACGGGTCTGACACACACTGACCCTCACTGAGGGACGGGTCCGATGCACACTGACCCTCACTGGGGGACGGGTCTGACACACACTGACCCTCGCTCAGGGACGCGTCCGATGCAAACTGACCCTCACTGGGGGACGGGTCCGATACATACTGACCCTCACTGGGGGACGTATCCAATACACACTGACCCTCACTGGGGGACGGGTCCGATTAACACTGATCCTCACTGGGGGACTGGTCCGATACACACTGACCTTCACTGGGGGACGGGTCTGACACACACTGACCCTCACTCGGGGACAGATCCGATACACACTGACCCTCACTGGGGGCGGGTCTGACACACACTGTCCCTCACTGGGGGACGGGTCCGATACACACTGACCCTCACTGGGGGACGGGTCCGATACACACTGACCCTCAGTGGGGGACGGGTCAGATACATACTGACCCTCACTCGGGGACAGGTCCGATACACACTGACCCTCACTGGGGGACGGGTCCGATACACACCGACCCTCACTGGGGTACGGATCCGATACGCACACTGACCCTCACTCAGGGACGGGTCTGACACACACTGACCCTCGCTCAGGGACGCGTCCGATGCACACTGACCCTCACAGGGGACGGGTCCGATACATACTGACCCTCACTGGGGGACGTATCCAATACACACTGACCCTCACTGGGGGACGGGTCCGATTAACACTGATCCTCACTGGGGGACTGGTCCGATACACACTGACCTTCACTGGGGGACGGGTCTGAAACACACTGACCCTCACTCGGGGACAGGTCCGATACACACTGACCCTCACTGGGGGCGGGTCTGACACACACTGTCCCTCACTGGGGGACGGGTCCGATACACACTGACCCTCACTGGGGGACGGGTCCGATACACACTAACCCTCACTGGGGGACTGGTCCGATACACGCTGACCCTCACTGGGGGACGGGTCCGATTCATACTGACCCTCACTGGGGAACCAGTCCGATACACACTGTCCCTCACTGGGGGACTCGTCCGATACATTCTGACCCACAGTCGGGGACGGGTCCGATACACACTGACCCTCACTGGGGGACGGGTCTGATACGCACACTGACCCTCACTCAGGGACGGGTCTGACACACACTGACCCTCACTGAGGGACGGGACTGACACACACTGACCCGCACTCAGGGACGGGTCCGATGCACACTGACCCTCACTGGGGGACGGGTCCGATACATACTGACCCTCACTGTGGGACGGGTCCGATACACACTGACCCTCACTGGGGGACGGGTCTGACACACACTGACCCTCGCTGAGGGACGGGTCCGATGCACACTGACCCTCACTGGGGGACGGGTCTGACACACACTGACCCTCACTCAGGGACGCGTCCGATGCACACTGACCCTCACTGGGGGACGGGTCCGATACATACTGACCCTCAATGGGGGACGTATCCGATACACACTGACCCTCACTGGGGGACGGGTCCGATTAACACTGATCCTCACTGGGGGACTGGTCCGATACACACTGACCCTCACTGGGGGACGGGTCCGATACACACCGACCCTCACTTGGGGACGGGTCCGATACACATCGACCCTCACTGGGGGACGGGTCTGATACACATCGACCCTCACTGGGGGACGGGTCTGATACACACTGACCCTCACTGGGGGACTGGTCCGATACACACTGACCCTCACTGGGGGACGGGTCTGATACACACTGACCCTCACTGGGGGACGGGTCCGATACACACTGACCCTCACTGGGGGACTCGTCCGATACATGCTGACCCTCACTCGGGGACGGGTCCGATACACACTGTCCCTCACTGGGGGACGGGTCCGATACACACTGTCCTTCACTGGGGTACGGGTCCGATACACACTGACCCTCACTGGGGGTCGGGTCCGATACACATCGACCCTCACTGGGGGACGGGTCCGATTCATACTGACCCTCACTGGGGAACCAGTCCGATACACATCGACCCTCACTGGGGGACGGGTCCGATACACACTGACCCTCACTCGGGGACAGGTCCGATACACACTGACCCTCACTGGGGGACGGGTCCGATACACACCGACCCTCACTGGGGGACGGGTCTGATACACATCGACCCTCACTGGGGGACGGGTCTGATACACACTGACCCTCACTGGGGGACGGGTCCGATACACATCGACCCTCACTGGGGGACGGGTCTGATACACACTGACCCTCACTGGGGGACGGGTCCGATACATACTGACCCTCACTGGGTGACGGGTCCGATACACATCGACCCACACTGGGGGACGGGTCTGATACACACTGACCCTCACTGGGGGACGGGTCCGATACATACTGACCCTCACTCGGGGACAGGTCCGATACACACTGACCCTCACTGGGGGACCGGTCCGATACACACTGACCCTCACTGGGGGTCGGGTCCGATACACATCGACCCTCACTGGGGGACGGGTCCGATTCATACTGACCCTCACTGGGGAACCAGTCCGATACACATCGACCCTCACAGGGGGACGGGTCCGATACACACTGACCCTCACTGGGGGACTCGTCCGATACATACTGACCCTCACTCGGGGACAGCTCCGATACACACTGACCCTCACTGGGGGAAGGGTCCGATACACACCGACCCTCACTGGGGGACGGGTCTGATACACATCGACCCTCACTGGGGGCCGGGTCTGATACACACTGACCCTCACTGGGGGACGGGTCCGATACACATCGACCCTCACTGGGGGACGGGTCTGATACACACTGACCCTCACTGGGGGACGGGTCCGATACATACTGACCCTCACTGGGGGACGGGTCCGATACACATCGACCCACACTGGGGGACGGGTCTGATACACACTGACCCTCACTGGGGGACGGGTCCGATACATACTGACCCTCACTCGGGGACGGGTCCGATACACACTGACCCCCACTGGGGGACGGGTCCGATACACACCGACCCTCACTGGGGTACGGATCCGATACGCACACTGACCCTCACTCAGGGACGGGTCTGACACACACTGACCCTCACTGAGGGACGGGTCCGATACACACTGACCCTCACTGGGGGACGGGTCTGACACACACTGACCCTCGCTCAGGGACGCGTCCGATGCACACTGACCCTCACTGGGGGACGGGTCCGATACATACTGACCCTCACTGGGGGACATATCCGATACACACTGACCCTCACTGGGGGACGGGTCCGATACATACTGACCCTCACTGGGGGACGTATCCGATACACACTGACCCTCACTGGGGGACGGGTCCGATTAACACTGATCCTCACTGGGGGACTCGTCCGATACATGCTGACCCTCACTCGGGGACGGGTCCGATACACACTGTCCCTCACTGGGGGACGGGTCCGATACACACTGTCCTTCACTGGGGTACGGGTCCGATACACACTGACCCTCACTGGGGGTCGGGTCCGATACACATCGACCCTCACTGGGGGACGGATCCGATTCATACTGACTCTCACTGGGGAACCAGTCCGATACACATCGAACCTCACTGGGGGACGGGTCCGATACACACTGACCCTCACTGGGGGACTTGTCCGATACATACTGACCCTCACTCGGGGACAGGTCCGATACACACTGACCCTCACTGGGGGACGGGTCCGATACACACCGACCCTCACTGGGGGACGGGTCTGATACACATCGACCCTCACTGGGGGACGGGTCTGATACACACTGACCCTCACTGGGGGACGGGTCCGAAACACATCGACCCTCACTGGGGGACGGGTCTGATACACACTGACCCTCACTGGGGGACGGGTCCGATACATACTGACCCTCACTGGGTGACGGGTCCGATACACATCGACCCACACTGGGGGACGGGTCTGATACACACTGACCCTCACTGGGGGACGGGTCCGATACATACTGACCCTCACTCGGGGACGGGTCCAATACACACTGACCCTCACTGGGGGACCGGTCCGATACACACTGACCCTCACTGGGGGTCGGGTCCGATACACATCGACCCTCACTGGGGGACGGGTCCGATTCATACTGACCCTCACTGGGGAACCAGTCCGATACACAGCGACCCTCACTGGGGGACGGGTCCGATACACACTGACCCTCACTGGGGGACTCGTCCGATACATACTGACCCTCACTCGGGGACAGCTCCGATACACACTGACCCTCACTGGGGGACGGCTCCGATACACACCGACCCTCACTGGGGGACGGGTCTGATACACATCGACCCTCACTGGGGGCCGGGTCTGATACACACTGACCCTCACTGGGGGACGGGTCCGATACACATCGACCCTCACTGGGGGACGGGTCTGATACACACTGACCCTCACTGGGGCACGGGTCCGATACATACTGACCCTCACTGGGGGACGGGTCCGATACACATCGACCCACACTGGGGGACGGTTCTGATACACACTGACCCTCACTGGGGGACGGGTCCGATACATACTGACCCTCACTCGGGGACGGGTCCGATACACACTGACCCGCACTGGGGGACGGGTCTGACACACACTGACCCTCGCTCAGGGACGCGTCCGATGCACACTGACCCTCACTGGGGGACGGGTCCGATACATACTGACCCTCACTGGGGGACGTATCCGATACACACTGACCCTCACTGGGGGACGGGTCCGATTAACACTGATCCTCACTGGGGGACTGGTCCGATACACACTGACCCTCACTGGGGGACGGGTCTGACACACACTGTCCCTCACTGGGGGACGGGTCCGGTACACACTGACCCTCACTGGGGGACGGGTCCGATACACACTGACCCTCACTGGGGGCGGGTCTGACACACACTGTCCCTCACTGGGGACGGGTCTGACACACACTGACCCTCGCTCAGGGACGCGTCCGATGCACACTGACCCTCACTGGGGGACGGGTCCGATACATACTGACCCTCACTGGGGGACGTATCCGATACACACTAACCCTCACTGGGGGACGGGTCCGATTAACACTGATCCTCACTGGGGGACTGGTCCGATACACACTGACCCTCACTGCGGGACGGGTCTGACACACACTGACCCTCACTCGGGGACAGGTCCGATACACACTGACCCTCACTGGGGGCGGGTCTGACACACACTGACCCTCGCTCAGGGACGCGTCCGATGCACACTGACCCTCACTGGGGGACAGGTCCGATACATACTGACCCTCACTGGGGGACGTATCCGATACACACTGACCCTCACTGGGGGACGGGTCCGATTAACACTGATCCTCACTGGGGGACTGGTCCGATACACACTGACCCTCACTGGGGGACGGGTCTGACACACACTGTCCCTCACTGGGGGACGGGTCCGATACACACTGACCCTCACTGGGGGACGGGTCCGATACACACTGACCCTCACTGGGGGCGGGTCTGACACACACTGTCCCTCACTGGGGACGGGTCTGACACACACTGACCCTCGCTCAGGGACGCGTCCGATGCACACTGACCCTCACTGGGGGACGGGTCCGATACAAACTTACCCTCACTGGGGGACGTATCCGATACACACTGACCCTCACTGGGGGACGGGTCCGATTAACACTGATCCTCACTGGGGGACTGGTCCGATACACACTGACCCTCACTGGGGGACGGGTCTGACACACACTGACCCTCACTCGGGGACAGGTCCGATACACACTGACCCTCACTGGGGGCGGGTCTGACACACACTGTCCCTCACTGGGGGACGGGTCCGATACACACTGACCCTCACTGGGGGACAGGTCCGATACATACTGACCCTCACTGGGGGACTGGTCCGATACACGCTGACCCTCACTGGGGGACGGGTCCGATTCATACTGACCCTCACTGGGGAACCAGTCCGGTACACACTGTCCCTCACTGGGGGACTCGTCCGATACATTCTGACCCACACTCGGGGATGGGTCCGATACACACCGACCCTCACTGGGGGACGGGTCCGATACACATCGACCCTCACTTGGGGACGGGTCTTATACACACTGACCCTCACTGGGGGACGGGTCTGATACGCACACTGACCCTCACTCAGGGACGGGTCTGACACACACTGACCCTCACTGAGGGACGGGTCTGACACACACTGACCCTCACTCAGGGACGGGTCCGATGCTCACTGACCCTCACTGGGGGACGGGTCCGATACATACTGACCCTCACTGGGGGACGGGTCCGATACACACTGACCCTCACTGGGGGACGGGTCTGACACACACTGACCCTCACTGAGGGACGGATCCGATGCACACTGACCCTCACTGGGGGACGGGTCTGACACACACTGACCCTCACTCAGGGACGCGTCCGATGCACACTGACCCTCACTGGGGGACGGGTCCGATACATACTGACCCTCACTGGGGGACGTATCCGATACACACTGACCCTCACTGGGGGACGGGTCCGATTAACACTGATCCTCACTGGGGGACTGGTCCGATACACACTGACCCTCACTGGGGGACGGGTCCGGTACACACCGACCCTCACTTGGGGACGGGTCCGATACACATCGACCCTCACTGGGGGACGGGTCTGATACACATCGACCCTTACTGGGGGACGGGTCTGATACACACTGACCCTCACTGGGGGACGGGTCCGATACACACTGACCCTCACTGGGGGACTCGTCCGATACATGCTGACCCTCACTCGGGGACGGGTCCGATACACACTGTCCCTCACTGGGGGACGGGTCCGATACACACTGTCCTTCACTGGGGTACGGGTCCGATACACACTGACCCTCACTGGGGGTCGGGTCCGATACACATCGACCCTCACTGGGGGACGGGTCCGATTCATACTGACTCTCACTGGGGAACCAGTCCGATACACATCGACACTTACTGGGGGACGGGTCTGATACACACTGACCCTCACTGGGGGACGGGTCCGATACACACTGACCCTCACTGGGGGACTCGTCCGATACATACTGACCCTCACTCGGGGACAGGTCCGATACACACTGACCCTCACTGGGGGACGGGTCCGATACACACCGACCCTCACTGGGGGACGGGTCTGTTACACATCGACCCTCACTGGGGGACGGGTCTGATACACACTGACCCTCACTGGGGGACGGGTCCGATACACATCGACCCTCACTGGGGGACGGGTCTGATACACACTGACCCTCACTGGGGGACGGGTCCGATACATACTGACCCTCACTGGGTGACGGGTCCGATACACATCGAACCACACTGGGGGACGGGTCTGATACACACTGACCCTCACTGGGGGACGGGTCCGATACATACTGACCCTCACTGGGGGACGGGTCCGATACACACCGACCCTCACTGGGGGACGGGTCCGATACATACTGACCCTCACTGGGGGACGTATCCGATACACACTGACCCTCACTGGGGACGGGTCCGATTAACACTGATCCTCACTGGGGGACTGGTCCGATACACACTGACCCTCACTGGGGGACGGGTCTGACACACACTGACCCTCACTCGGGGACAGGTCCGATACACACTGACCCTCACTGGGGGCGGGTCTGACACACACTGTCCCTCACTGGGGGACGGGTCCGATACACACTGACCCTCACTGGGGGACAGGTCCGATACATACTGACCCTCACTGGGGGACTGGTCCGATACACGCTGACCCTCACTGGGGGACGGGTCCGATACACACTGACACTCACTGGGGGACGGGTCTGGTACACACCGACCCTCACTTGGGGACGGGTCCGATACACATCGACCCTCACTGGGGGACGGGTCTGATACACATCGACCCTTACTGGGGGACGGGTCTGATACACACTGACCCTCACTGGGGGACGTGTCCGATACACACTGACCCTCACTGGGGTACTCGTCCGATACATGCTGACCCTCACTCGGGGACGGGTCCGATACACACTGTCCCTCACTGGGGGACGGGTCCGATACACACTGTCCTTCACTGGGGTACGGGTCCGATACGCACTGACCCTCACTGGGGGTCGGGTCCGATACACATCGACCCTCACTGGGGGACGGGTCCGATTCATACTGACTCTCACTGGGGAACCAGTCCGATACACATCGACCCTCACTGGGGGACGGGTCCGATACACACTGACCCTCACTGGGGGACTCGTCCGATACATACTGACCCTCACTCGGGGACAGGTCCGATACACACTGACCCTCACTGGGGGACGGGTCCGATTAACACTGATCCTCACTGGGGGACTGGTCCGATACACACTGACCCTCACTGGGGGACGGGTCTGACACACACTGTCCCTCACTGGGGGACGGGTCCGATACACACTGACCCTCACTGGGGGACGGGTCCGATACACACTGACCCTCACTGGGGGCAGGTCTGACACACACTGTCCCTCACTGGGGACGGGTCTGACACACACTGACTCTCGCTCAGGGACGCGTCCGATGCACACTGACCCTCACTGGGGGACGGGTCCGATACATACTGACCCTCACTGGGGGACATATCCGATACACACTTACCCTCACTGGGGGACGGGTCCGATTAACACTGATCCTCACTGGGGGACTGGTCCGATACACACTGACCCTCACTGGGGGACGGGTCTGACACACACTGACCCTCACTCGGGGACAGGTCCGATACAAACTGACCCTCACTGGGGGCGGGTCTGACACACACTGTCCCTCACTGGGGGACGGGTCCGATACACACTGACCCTCACTGGGGGACAGGTCCGATACATACTGACCCTCACTGGGGGACTGGTCCGATACACGCTGACGCTCACTGGGGGACGGGTCCGATTCATACTGACCCTCACTGGGGAACCAGTCCGGTACACACTGTCCCTCACTGGGGGACTCGTCTGATACATTCTGACCCACACTCGGGGATGGGTCCGATACACACCGACCCTCACTGGGGGACGGGTCTGATACACATCGACCCTCACTGGGGGACGGGTCTTATACACACTGACCCTCACTGGGGGACGGGTCTGATACGCACACTGACCCTCACTCAGGGACGGGTCTGACACACACTGACCCTCACTGAGGGACAGGTCTGACACACACTGACCCTCACTCAGGGACGGGTCCGATGCACACTGACCCTCACTGGGGTACGGGTCCGATACATACTGACCCTCACTGGGGGACGGGTCCGATACACACTGACCCTCACTGGGGGACGGGTCTGACACACACTGACCCTCACTGAGGGACGGATCCGATGCACACTGACCCTCACTGGGGGACGGGTCTGACACACACTGACCCTCACTCAGGGACGCGTCCGATGCACACTGACCCTCACTGGGGGACGGGTCCGATACATACTGACCCTCACTGGGGGACGTATCCGATACACACTGACCCTCACTGGGGGACGGGTCCGATTAACACTGATCCTCACTGGGGGACTGGTCCGATACACACTGACCCTCACTGGGGGACGGGTCCGGTACACACCGACCCTCACTTGGGGACGGGTCCGATACACATCGACCCTCACTGGGGGACGGGTCTGATACACATCGACCCTTACTGGGGGACGGGTCTGATACACACTGACTCTCACTGGGGGACGGGTCCGATACACACTGACCCTCACTGGGGGACTCGCCCGATACATGCTGACCCTCACTCGGGGACGGGTCCGATACACACTGTCCCTCACTGGGGGACGGGTCCGATACACACTGTCCTTCACTGGGGTACGGGTCCGATACACACTGACCATCACTGGGGGTCGGGTCCGATACACATCGACCCTCACTGGGGGACGGGTCCGATTCATACTGACTCTCACTGGGGAACCAGTCCGATACACATCGACCCTTACTGGGGGACGGGTCTGATACACACTGACCCTCACTGGGGGACGGGTCCGATACACACTGACCCTCACTGGGGGACTCGTCCGATACATACTGACCCTCACTCGGGGACAGGTCCGATACACACTGACCCTCACTGGGGGACGGGTCCGATACACACCGACCCTCACTGGGGGACGGGTCTGATACACATCGACCCTCACTGGGGGACGGGTCTGATACACACTGACCCTCACTGGCGGACGGGTCCGATACACATCGACCCTCACTGGGGGACGGGTCTGATACACACTGACCCTCACTGGGGGACGGGTCCGATACATACTGACCCTCACTGGGTGACGGGTCCGATACACATCGACCCACACTGGGGGACGGGTCTGATACACACTGACCCTCACTGGGGGACGGGTCCGAAACATACTGACCCTCGCTCGGGGACGGGTCCGATAGACACTGACCCTCACTGGGGACGGGTCCGATACACACCGACCCTCACTGGGGTACGGATCCGATACGCACACTGACCCTCACTCAGGGACGGGTCTGACAGACACTGACCCTCACTGAGCGAAGGGTCCGATGCACACTGACCCTCACTGGGGGACGGGTCTGACGCACAGTGACCCTCACTCGGGGACGCGTCCGATGCACACTGACCCTCACTGGGGGACGGGTCCGATACATACTGACTCTCACTGGGGGACGTATCCGATACACACTGACCCTCACTGGGGGACGGGTCCGATTAACACTGATCCTCACTGGGGGACTGGTCCGATACACACTGACCCTCTCTGGGGGACGGGTCTGACACACACTGACCCTCACTCGGGGACGGGTCAGATACACACTGACCCTCACTGGGGGCTGGTCTGACACACACTGTCCCTCACTGGGGGACGGGTCCGATACACACTGTCCCTCACTGGGGGACGGGTCCGATACATACTGACCCTCACTGGGGGACCGGTCCGATACACGCTGACCCTCACTGGGGGACGGGTCCGATACATACTGACCCTCACTGGGGAACCAGTCCGATACACACTGTCCCTCACTGGGGGACTCGTCCGATACATTCTGACCCACACTCGGGGACAGGTCCGATACGCACACTGACCCTCACTCGGGGACGGGTTTGACACACACTGACCCTCACTGAGGGACGGGTCCGATACATACTGACCCTCACTGGGGGACGGGTCCGATACACACTGACCCTCACTGGCGGACTGGTCCGATCCACACAGACCCTCACTGGGGGACGGGTCCGATACACACTGACCCTCACTGGCGGACGGGTCCGATACACACAGACCCTCACTGGGTACGGGTCCGATACATACTGACCCTCACTGGAGGACGGGTCCGATACACACTGACCCTCACTGGGGGAATGGTCCGATACATACTGAACCTCACTGGGGGACGGGTCTGATACACACTGACCCTCACCGGGGGACGGGTCCGATGCACACTGACCCTCACTGGGGGCGGGTCTGACACACACTGTCCCTCACTGGGGGACGGGTCCGATACACACTGACCCTCACTGGGGGACGGGTCTGACACACACTGACCCTCACTCGGGGACAGGTCAGATACACACTGACCCTCACTGGGGGCGGGTCTGACACACACTGTCCCTCACTGGGGGACGGGTCCGACACACACTGACCCTCACTGGGGGACGGGTCCGATACACACTGACCCTCACTGGGGGACGGGTCCGATACATACTGACCCTCACTGGGGGACCGGTCCGATACACGCAGACCCTCACTGGGGGACGGGTCCGATACATACTGACCCTCACTCAGGGACGGGTCCGATACGCACACTGACCCTCACTGAGGGACGGGTCTGACACACACTGACCCTCACTGCGGGACGGGTCCGATACATACTGACCCTCACTGGGGGACGGGTCCGATACACACTGACCCTCACTGGGGGACGGGTCCGATACACACTGTCCCTCACTGGGGGACGGGTCCGATACACACTGACCCTCTCTGGGGGACGGGTCCGATACATACTGACCCTCACTGGGGAACGGGTCCGATACACACCGACCCTCACTCGGGGACGGGTCCGATACACACTGACCCTCACTGGGGGACGGGTCCGATACACACTGACCCTCACTGGGGGCAGGTCTGACACACACTGTCCCTCACTGGGGACGGGTCTGACACACACTGACTCTCGCTCAGGGACGCGTCCGATGCACACTGACCCTCACTGGGGGACGGGTCCGATACATACTGACCCTCACTGGGTGACGGGTCCGATACACATCGACCCACACTGGGGGACGGGTCTGATACACACTGACCCTCACTGAGGGACGGGTCTGACACACACTGACCCTCACTCAGGGACGGGTCCGATGCACACTGACCCTCACTGGGGGACGGGTCCGATACATACTGACCCTCACTGGGGGACGGGTCCGATACACACTGACCCTCACTGGGGGACGGATCTGACACACACTGACCCTCACTGAGGGACGGGTCCGATGCACACTGACCCTCACTGGGGGACGTGTCTGACACACACTGACCCTCACTCAGGGACGCGTCCGATGCACACTGACCCTCACTGGGGGACGGGTCCGATACATACTGACCCTCACTGGGGGACGTATCCGATACACAATGACCCTCACTGGGGGACGGGTCCGATTAACACTGATCCTCACTGGGGGACTGGTCCGATACACACTGACCCTCACTGGGGGACGGGTCCGATACACATCGACCCTCACTGGGGGACGGTTCTGATACACATCGACCCTTACTGGGGGACGGGTCTGATACACACTGACCCTCACTGGGGGACGGGTCCGATACACACTGACCCTCACTGGGGGACTCGTCCGATACATGCTGACCCTCACTCGGGGACGGGTCCGATACACACTGTCCCTCACTGGGGGACGGGTCCGATACACACTGTCCTTCACTGGGGTACGGGTCCGATACACACTGACCCTCACTGGGGGTCGGGTCCGATACACATCGACCCTCACTGGGGGACGGGTCCGATTCATACTGACCCTCACTGGGGATCCAGTCCGATACACATCGACCCTCACTGGGGGACGGGTCCGATACACACTGACCCTCACTGGGGGACTCGTCCGATACATACTGACCCTCACTCGGGGACAGGTCCGATACACACTGACCCTCACTGGGGGACGGGTCCGATACACACCGACCCTCACTGGGGGACGGGTCTGATACACATCGACCCTCACTGGGGGACGGGTCTGATACACACTGACCCTCACTGGGGGACGGGTCCGATACACACTGACCCTCACTGGGGGTCGGGTCCGATACACATCGACCCTCACTGGGGGACGGGTCCGATTCATACTGACTCTCACTGGGGAACCAGTCCGATACACATCGACCCTTACTGGGGGACGGGTCTGATACACACTGACCCTCACTGGGGGACGGGTCCGATACACACTGACCCTCACTGGGGGACTCGTCCGATACATACTGACCCTCACTCGGGGACAGGTCCGATACACACTGACCCTCACTGGGGGACGGGTCCGATACACACCGACCCTCACTGGGGGACGGGTCTGATACACATCGACCCTCACTGGGAGACGGGTCCGATACACACTGACCCTCACTCGGGGACGGGTTTGACACACACTGACCCTCACTGAGGGACGGGTCCGATACATACTGACCCTCACTGGGGGACGGGTCCGATACACACTGACCCTCACTGGCGGACTGGTCCGATCCACACAGACCCTCACTGGGGGACGGGTCCGATACACACTGACCCTCACTGGCGGACGGGTCCGATACACACAGACCCTCACTGGGGGACGGGTCCGATACATACTGACCCTCACTGGAGGACGGGTCCGATGCACACTGACCCTCACTGGGGGCGGGTCTGACACACACTGTCCCTCACTGGGGGACGGGTCTGACACACACTGACCCTCAATCGGGGACAGGTCAGATACACACTGACCCTCACTGGGGGCGGGTCTGACACACACTGTCCCTCACTGGGGGATGGGTCCGACACACACTGACCCTCACTGGGGGACGGGTCCGATACACACTGACCCTCACTGGGGGACGGGTCCGATACATACTGACCCTCACTGGGGGACGGGTCCGATACACACTGACCCTCACTGGGGGACGGGTCCGATACAAACTGACCCTCACTGGGGGTCGGGTCCGATACACATCGACCCTCACTGGGGGACCGGTCCGATACACTCTGACCCTCACTGGGGGTCGGGTCCGATACACATCGACCCTCACTGGGGGACGGGTCCGATTCATACTGACCCTCACTGGGGGACGGGTCTGATACACTCTGACCCTCACTGGGGGACTCGTCCGATAAACATCGACCCTCACTGGGGGACGGGTCCGATACACTCTGACCCTCACTGGGGGACTCGTCCGATACATACTGACCCTCACTCGGGGACAGGTCCGATACACACTGACCCTCACTGGGGGACGGGTCCGATACACACCGACCCTCAATGGGAGACGGGTCTGATACACATCGACCCTCACTGGGGGACGGGTCTGATACACATCGACCCTCACTGGGGGACGGGTCTGATACACACTGACCCTCACTGGGGGACGGGTCCGATACACATCGACCCTCACTGGGGGACGGGTCTGATACACACTGACCCTCACTGGGGGACGGGTCCGATACATACTGACCCTCACTGGGTGACGGGTCCGATACACATCGACCCACACTGGGGGACGGGTGTGATACACACTGACCCTCACTGGGGGACGGGTCCGATACATACTGACCCTCACTCGGGGACGGGTCCGATACACACTGACCCTCACTGGGGACGGGTCCGATACATACTGACCCTCACTGGGGGACGTATCCGATACACACTGACCCTCACTGGGGGACGGGTCCGATTAACACTGATCCTCACTGGGGGACTGGTCCGATACACACTGACCCTCACTGGGGGACGGGTCTGACACACACTGACCCTCACTCGGGGACAGGTCAGATACACACTGACCCTCACTGGGGCGGGTCTGACACACACTGTCCCTCACTGGGGGACGGGTCCGATACACACTGACCCTCAATGGGGGACGGGTCCGATACATACTGACCCTCACTGGGGGACCGGTCCGATACACGCTGACCCTCACTGGGGGACGGGTCCGATACATACTGACCCTCACTGGGGAACCAGTCCGATACACACTGTCCCTCACTGGGGGACTCGTCCGATACATTCTGACCCACACTCGGGGACGGGTCCGATACGCACACTGACCCTCACTCAGGGACGGGTCTGACACACACTGAACCTCACTGGGGGACGGGTCCGATACATACTGACCCTCACTGGGGGACGGGTCTGACACACACTGACCCTCACTCAGGGACGCGTCCGATGCACACTGACCCTCACTGGGGGACGGGTCCGATACATACTGACCCTCACTGGGGGACGTATCCGATACACACTGACCCTCACTGGGGGACGGGTCCGATTAACACTGATCCTCACTGGGGGACTGGTCCGATACACACTGACCCTCACTGGGGGACGGGTCTGACACACACTGACCCTCACTCGGGGACAGGTCAGATACACACTGACCCTCACTGGTGGCGGGTCTGACACACACTGTCCCTCACTGGGGGACGGGTCCGATACACACTGACCCTCACTGGGGGACGGGTCCGATACACACTGACCCTCACTGGGGGACCGTTCCGATACACGCTGACCCTCACTGGGGGACGGGTCCGATACATACTGACCCTCACTGGGGAACCAGTCCGATACACACTGTCCCTCACTGGGGGACTCGTCCGATACATTCTGACCCACACTCGGGGACGGGTCCGATACGCACACTGACCCTCACTCAGGGACGGGTCTGACACACACTGACCCTCACTGGGGGAGGGGTCCGATACATACTGACCCTCACTGGGGCCCTGTCCGATACACACTGACCCTCACTGGGGGACGGGTCCGATACATACTGACCCTCACTGGGGAACCAGTCCGATACACACTGTCCCTCACTGGGGGACTCGTCCGATACATTCTGACCCACACTCGGGGACGGGTCCGATACGCACACTGACCCTCACTCAGGGACGGGTCTGACACACACTGACCCTCACTGAGGGACGGGTCCGATGCACACTGACCCTCACTGGGGGACGGGTCCGATACATACTGACCCTCACTGGGGGACGGGTCCGATACACACTGACCCTCACTGGCGGACTGGTCCGATCCACACAGACCCTCACTGGGGGACGGGTCCGATACATACTGACCCTCACTGGAGGACGGGTCCGATACACACTGACCCTCACTGGGGGCGGGTCTGACACACACTGACCCTCACTGAGGGACGGGTCCGATACATACTGACCCTCACTGGGGAACCAGTCCGATACACACTGTCCCTCACTGGGGGACTCGTCCGATACATTCTGACCCACACTCGGGGACGGGTCCGATACGCACACTGACCCTCACTCAGGGACGGGTCTGACACACACTGACCCTCACTGGGGGACGGGTCCGATACATACTGACCCTCACTGGGGGACGGGTCTGACACACACTGACCCTCACTCAGGGACGCGTCCGATGCACACTGACCCTCACTGGGGGACGGGTCCGATACATACTGACCCTCACTGGGGGACGTATCCGATACACACTGACCCTCACTGGGGGACGGGTCCGATTAACACTGATCCTCACTGGGGGACTGGTCCGATACACACTGACCCTCACTGGGGGACGGGTCTGACACACACTGACCCTCACTCGGGGACAGGTCAGATACACACTGACCCTCACTGGTGGCGGGTCTGACACACACTGTCCCTCACTGGGGGACGGGTCCGATACACACTGACCCTCACTGGGGGACGGGTCCGATACACACTGACCCTCACTGGGGGACCGGTCCGATACACGCTGACCCTCACTGGGGGACGGGTCCGATACATACTGACCCTCACTGGGGAACCAGTCCGATACACACTGTCCCTCACTGGGGGACTCGTCCGATACATTCTGACCCACACTCGGGGACGGGTCCGATACGCACACTGACCCTCACTCAGGGACGGGTCTGACACACACTGACCCTCACTGGGGGAGGGGTCCGATACATACTGACCCTCACTGGGGGACCTGTCCGATACACACTGACCCTCACTGCGGGACGGGTCCGATACATACTGACCCTCACTGGGGAACCAGTCCGATACACACTGTCCCTCACTGGGGGACTCGTCCGATACATTCTGACCCACACTCGGGGACGGGTCCGATACGCACACTGACCCTCACTCAGGGACGGGTCTGACACACACTGACCCTCACTGAGGGACGGGTCCGATGCACACTGACCCTCACTGGGGGACGGGTCCGATACATACTGACCCTCACTGGGGGACGGGTCCGATACACACTGACCCTCACTGGCGGACTGGTCCGATCCACACAGACCCTCACTGGGGGACGGGTCCGATACATACTGACCCTCACTGGAGGACGGGTCCGATACACACTGACCCTCACTGGGGGCGGGTCTGACACACACTGACCCTCACTGAGGGACGGGTCCGATGCACACTGACCCTCACTGGGGGACGGGTCCGATACATACTGACCCTCACTGGCGGACGGGTCCGATACACACAGACCCTCACTGGGGGACGGGTCCGATACATACTGACCCTCACTGGAGGACGGGTCCGATACACACTGACCCTCACTGGGGGAATGGTCCGATACATACTGAACCTCACTGGGGGACGGGTCTGATACACACTGACCCTCACTGGGGGACGGGTCCGATACACACTGACCCTCACTGGGGGACGGGTCCGATACACACTGACCCTCTCTGGGGGACGGGTCCGATACATACTGACCCTCACTGGGGAACGGGTCCGATACACACCGACCCTCACTCGGGGACAGGTCCGATACACATTGACCCTCACTGGGGGCGGGTCTGACACACACTGTCCCTCACTGGGGGACGGGTCCGATACACACTGACCCTCACTGGGGGACGGGTCCGATACACACCGACCCTCACTGGGAGACGGGTCTGATACACATCGACCCTCACTGGGGGACGGGTCCGATACACACCGACCCTCACTGGGAGACGGTCTGATACACATCGACCCTCACTGGGGGACGGGTCTGATACACATCGACCCTCACTGGGGGACGGGTCTGATACACATCGACCCTCACTGGGGGACGGGTCTGATACACACTGACCCTCACTGGGGGACGGGTCCGGTACACATCGACCCTCACTGGGGGACGGGTCTGATACACACTGACCCTCAGTGGGGGACGGGTCCGATACATACTGACCCTCACTGGGTGACGGGTCCGATACACATCGACCCACACTGGGGGACGGGTCTGATACACACTGACCCTCACTGGGGGACGGGTCCGATACATACTGACCCTCACTCGGGGACGGGTCCGATACACACTGACCCTCACTGGGGACGGGTCCGATACATACTGACCCTCACTGGTGGACGTATCCGATACACACTGACCCTCACTGGGGGACGGGTCCGATTAACACTGATCCTCACTGGGGGACTGGTCCGATACACACTGACCCTCACTGGGGGACGGGTCTGACACACACTGACCCTCACTCGGGGACAGGTCAGATACACACTGACCCTCACTGGGGGCGGGTCTGACACACACTGTCCCTCACTGGGGGACGGGTCCGATACACACTGACCCTCAATGGGGGACGGGTCCGATACATACTGACCCTCACTGGGGGACCGGTCCGATACACGCTGACCCTCACTGGGGGACGGGTCCGATACATACTGACCCTCACTGGGGAACCAGTCCGATACACACTGTCCCTCACTGGGGGACTCGTCCGATACATTCTGACCCACACTCGGGGACGGGTCCGATACGCACACTGACCCTCACTCAGGGACGGGTCTGACACACACTGACCCTCTCTGGGGGACGGGTCCGATACATACTGACCCTCACTGGGGAACGGGTCCGATACACACCGACCCTCACTCGGGGACAGGTCCGATACACATTGACCCTCACTGGGGGCGGGTCTGACACACACTGTCCCTCACTGGGGGACGGGTCCGATACACACTGACCCTCACTGGGGGACGGGTCCGATACACACCGACCCTCACTGGGAGACGGGTCTGATACACATCGACCCTCACTGGGGGACGGGTCCGATACACACCGACCCTCACTGGGAGACGGTCTGATACACATCGACCCTCACTGGGGGACGGGTCTGATACACATCGACCCTCACTGGGGGACGGGTCTGATACACATCGACCCTCACTGGGGGACGGGTCTGATACACACTGACCCTCACTGGGGGACGGGTCCGGTACACATCGACCCTCACTGGGGGACGGGTCTGATACACACTGACCCTCAGTGGGGGACGGGTCCGATACATACTGACCCTCACTGGGTGACGGGTCCGATACACATCGACCCACACTGGGGGACGGGTCTGATACACACTGACCCTCACTGGGGGACGGGTCCGATACATACTGACCCTCACTCGGGGACGGGTCCGATACACACTGACCCTCACTGGGGACGGGTCCGATACATACTGACCCTCACTGGTGGACGTATCCGATACACACTGACCCTCACTGGGGGACGGGTCCGATTAACACTGATCCTCACTGGGGGACTGGTCCGATACACACTGACCCTCACTGGGGGACGGGTCTGACACACACTGACCCTCACTCGGGGACAGGTCAGATACACACTGACCCTCACTGGGGGCGGGTCTGACACACACTGTCCCTCACTGGGGGACGGGTCCGATACACACTGACCCTCAATGGGGGACGGGTCCGATACATACTGACCCTCACTGGGGGACCGGTCCGATACACGCTGACCCTCACTGGGGGACGGGTCCGATACATACTGACCCTCACTGGGGAACCAGTCCGATACACACTGTCCCTCACTGGGGGACTCGTCCGATACATTCTGACCCACACTCGGGGACGGGTCCGATACGCACACTGACCCTCACTCAGGGACGGGTCTGACACACACTGACCCTCACTGGGGGACGGGTCCGATACATACTGACCCTCACTGGGGGACGGGTCTGACACACACTGACCCTCACTCAGGGACGCGTCCGATGCACACTGACCCTCACTGGGGGACGGGTCCGATACATACTGACCCTCACTGGGGGACGTATCCGATACACACTGACCCTCACTGGGGGACGGGTCCGATTAACACTGATCCTCACTGGGGGACTGGTCCGATACACACTGACCCTCACTGGGGGACGGGTCTGACACACACTCACCCTCACTCGGGGACAGGTCAGATACACACTGACCCTCACTGGTGGCGGGTCTGACACACACTGTCCCTCACTGGGGGACGGGTCCGATACACACTGACCCTCACTGGGGGACGGGTCCGATACATACAGACCCTCACTGGGGGACCGGTCCGATACACGCTGACCCTCACTGGGGGACGGGTCCGATACATACTGACCCTCACTGGGGAACCAGTCCGATACACACTGTCCCTCACTGGGGGACTCGTCCGATACATTCTGACCCACACTCGGGGACGGGTCCGATACGCACACTGACCCTCACTCAGGGACGGGTCTGACACACACTGACCCTCACTGGGGGACGGGTCCGATACATACTGACCCTCACTGGGGGAAGGGTCCGATACACACTGACCCTCACTGGCGGACTGGTCCGATCCACACAGACCCTCACTGGGGGACGGGTCCAATACATACTGACCCTCACTGGGGAACCAGTCCGATACACACTGTCCCTCACTGGGGGACTCGTCCGATACATTCTGACCCACACTCGGGGACGGGTCCGATACGCACACTGACCCTCACTCAGGGACGGTTCTGACACACACTGACCCTCACTGAGGGACGGGTCCGATGCACACTGACCCTCACTGGGGGACGGGTCCGATACATACTGACCCTCACTGGGGGACGGGTCCGATACACACTGACCCTCACTGGCGGACTGGTCCGATCCACACAGACCCTCACTGGGGGACGGGTCCGATACATACTGACACTCACTGGAGGACTGGTCCGATACACACTGACCCTCACTGGGGGCGGGTCTGACACACACTGACCCTCACTGAGGGACGGGTCCGATACATACTGACCCTCACTGGCGGACGGGTCCGATGCACACAGACCCTCACTGGGGGACGGGTCCGATACATACTGAACCTCACTGGAGGACGGGTCCGATACACACTGACCCTCACTGGGGGAATGGTCCGATACATACTGAACCTCACCTGGGGACAGGTCTGATACACACTGACCCTCACTGGGGGACGGGTCCGATACACACTGACCCTCACTGGGGGACGGGTCCGATACACACTGACCCTCTCTGGGGGACGGGTCCGATACATACTGACCCTCACTGGGGAACGGGTCCGATACACACCGACCCTCACTCGGGGACAGGTCCGATACACATTGACCCTCACTGGGGGCGGGTCTGACACACACTGTCCCTCACTGGGGGACGGGTCCGATACACACTGACCCTCACTGGGGGACGGGTCCGATACACACTGACCCTCACTGGGGGCGGGTCTGACACACACTGTCCCTCACTGGGGGACTGGTCCGATACACACTGACCCTCACTGGGGGACGGGTCCGATACACACTGACC
The DNA here is from genome assembly GCF_030144855.1 of Hypanus sabinus. NCBI lineage: Eukaryota > Metazoa > Chordata > Chondrichthyes > Myliobatiformes > Dasyatidae > Hypanus > Hypanus sabinus. The sequence continues at coordinate 75,131 of NW_026779111.1, forward strand.
CTCACTGGGGGACGGGTCCGATACACACTGACCCTCACTGGGGGTCGGGTCCGATACACATCGACCCTCACTGGGGGACCGGTCCGATACACTCTGACCCTCACTGGGGGTCGGGTCCGATTCACATCGACCCTCACTGGGGGACGGGTCCGATTCATACTGACCCTCACTGGGGAACCAGTCCGATAAACATCGACCCTCACTGGGGGACGGGTCCGATACACACTGACCCTCACTGGGGGACGGGTCCGATACACTCTGACCCTCACTGGGGGACTCGTCCGATACATACTGACCCTCACTCGGGGACAGGTCCGATACACACTGACCCTCACTGGGGGACGGGTCCGATACACACCGACCCTCACTGGGAGACGGGTCTGATACACATCGACCCTCACTGGGGGACGGGTCTGATACACATCGACCCTCACGGGGGGACGGGTCTGATACACACTGACCCTCACTGGGGGACGGGTCTGACACACACTGACCCTCACTGAGGGACGGGTCCGATGCACACTGACCCTCACTGGGGGACGGGTCCGATACACATCGACCCACACTGGGGGACGGGTCTGACACACACTGACCCTCACTGGGGGACGGGTCCGATACATACTGACCCTCACCTGGGGACGGGTCCGATACACACTGACCCTCACTGGCGGACTGGTCCGATCCACACAGACCCTCACTGGGGGACGGGTCCGATACATACTGAACCTCACTGGAGGACGGGTCCGATACACACTGACCCTCACTGGGGGCGGGTCTGACACACACTGACCCTCACTGAGGGACGGGTCCGATGCACACTGACCCTCACTGGGGGACGGGTCCGATACATACTGACCCTCACTGGCGGACGGGTCCGATACACACAGACCCTCACTGGGGGACGGGTCCGATACATACTGACCCTCACTGGAGGACGGGTCCGATACACACTGACCCTCACTGGGGGAATGGTCCGATACATACTGAACCTCACTGGGGGACGGGTCTGATACACACTGACCCTCACTGGGGGACGGGTCCGATACACACTGACCCTCACTGGGGGACGGGTCCGATACACACTGACCCTCTCTGGGGGACGGGTCCGATACATACTGACCCTCACTGGGGAACGGGTCCGATACACACCGACCCTCACTCGGGGACAGGTCCGATACACATTGACCCTCACTGGGGGCGGGTCTGACACACACTGTCCCTCACTGGGGGACGGGTCCGATACACACTGACCCTCACTGGGGGACGGGTCCGATACACACTGACCTTCACTGGGGGCGGGTCTGACACACACTGTCCCTCACTGGGGGACGGGTCCGATACACACTGACCCTCACTGGGGGACGGGTCCGATACATACTGACCCTCACTGGGGGACGGGTCTGACACACACTGACCCTCACTCAGGGACGCGTCCGATGCACACTGACCCTCACTGGGGGACGGGTCCGATACATACTGACCCTCACTGGGGGACGTATCCGATACACACTGACCCTCACTGGGGGACGGGTCCGATTAACACTGATCCTCACTGGGGGACTGGTCCGATACACACTGACCCTCACTGGGGGACGGGTCTGACACACACTGACCCTCACTCGGGGACAGGTCAGATACACACTGACCCTCACTGGTGGCGGGTCTGACACACACTGTCCCTCACTGGGGGACGGGTCCGATACACACTGACCCTCACTGGGGGACGGGTCCGATACATACTGACCCTCACTGGGGGACCGGTCCGATACACGCTGACCCTCACTGGGGGACGGGTCCGATACATTCTGACCCTCACTGGGGAACCAGTCCGATACACACTGTCCCTCACTGGGGGACTCGTCCGATACATTCTGACCCACACTCGGGGACGGGTCCGATACGCACACTGACCCTCACTCAGGGACGGGTCTGACACACACTGACCCTCACTGGGGGACGGGTCCGATACATACTGACCCTCACTGGGGGACGGGTCCGATACACACTGACCCACACTGGCGGACTGGTCCGATCCACACAGACCCTCACTGGGGGACGGGTCCGATACATACTGACCCTCACTGGGGAACCAGTCCGCTACACACTGTCCCTCACTGGGGGACTCGTCCGATACATTCTGACCCACACTCGGGGACGGGTCCGATACGCACACTGACCCTCACTCAGGGACGGGTCTGACACACACTGACCCTCACTGAGGGACGGGTCCGATGCACACTGACCCTCACTGGGGGACGGGTCCTATACATACTGACCCTCACTGGGGGACGGGTCCGATACACACTGACCCTCACTGGCGGACTGGTCCGATCCACACAGACCCTCACTGGGGGACGGGTCCGATACATACTGACCCTCACTGGAGGACTGGTCCGATACACACTGACCCTCACTGGGGGCGGGTCTGACACACACTGACCCTCACCGAGGGACGGGTCCGATGCACACTGACCCTCACTGGGGGACGGGTCCGATACATACTGACCCTCACTGGCGGACGGGTCCGATACACACAGACCCTCACTGGGGGACGGGTCCGATACATACTGAACCTCACTGGAGGACGGGTCCGATACACACTGACCCTCACTGGGGGAATGGTCCGATACATACTGAACCTCACTGGGGGACGGGTCTGATACACACTGACCCTCACTGGGGGACGGGTCCGATACACACTGACCCTCACTGGGGGACGGGTCCGATACACACTGACCCTCTCTGGGGGACGGGTCCGATACATACTGACCCTCACTGGGGAACGGGTCCGATACACACCGACCCTCACTCGGGAACAGGTCCGATACACATTGACCCTCACTGGGGGCGGGTCTGACACACACTGTCCCTCACTGGGGGACGGGTCCGATACACACTGACCCTCACTGGGGGACGGGTCCGATACACACTGACCCTCACTGGGGGCGGGTCTGACACACACTGTCCCTCACTGGGGGACGGGTCCGATACACACTGACCCTCACTGGGGGACGGGTCCGATACACACTGACCCTCACTGGGGGACGGGTCCGATACACACTGACCCTCACTGGGGGTCGGGTCCGATACACATCGACCCTCACTGGGGGACCGGTCCGATACACTCTGACCCTCACTGGGGGTCGGGTCCGATTCACATCGACCCTCACTGGGGGACGGGTCCGATTCATACTGACCCTCACTGGGGGACGGGTCCGATACATACTGACCCTCACTGGGGAACGGGTCCGATACACACCGACACTCACTCGGGAACAGGTCCGATACACATTGACCCTCACTGGGGGCGGGTCTGACACACACTGTCCCTCACTGGGGGACGGGTCCGATACACACTGACCCTCACTGGGGGACGGGTCCGATACACACTGACCCTCACTGGGGGCGGGTCTGACACACACTGTCCCTCACTGGGGGACGGGTCCGATACACACTGACCCTCACTGGGGGACGGGTCCGATACACACTGACCCTCACTGGGGGTCGGGTCCGATACACATCGACCCTCACTGGGGGACCGGTCCGATACACTCTGACCCTCACTGGGGGTCGGGTCCGATTCACATCGACCCTCACTGGGGGACGGGTCCGATTCATACTGACCCTCACTGGGGGACGGGTCCGATACATACTGACCCTCACTGGGGGACGGGTCCGATACACACTGACCCTCACTGGCGGACTGGTCCGATCCACACAGACCCTCACTGGGGGACGGGTCCGATACATACTGACCCTCACTGGGGAACCAGTCCGATACACACTGTCCCTCACTGGGGGACTCGTCCGATACATTCTGACCCACACTCGGGGACGGGTCCGATACGCACACTGACCCTCACTCAGGGACGGGTCTGACACACACTGACCCTCACTGAGGGACGGGTCCGATGCACACTGACCCTCACTGGGGGACGGGTCCGATACATACTGACACTCACTGGGGGACGGGTCCGATACACACTGACCCTCACTGGCGGACTGGTCCGATCCACACAGACCCTCACTGGGGGACGGGTCCGATACATACTGACCCTCACTGGAGGACTGGTCCGATACACACTGACCCTCACTGGGGGCGGGTCTGACACACACTGACCCTCACTGAGGGACGGGTCCGATACATACTGACCCTCACTGGCGGACGGGTCCGATACACACAGACCCTCACTGGGGGACGGGTCCGATACATACTGAACCTCACTGGAGGACGGGTCCGATACACACTGACCCTCACTGGGGGAATGTTCCGATACATACTGAACCTCACTGGGGGACGGGTCTGATACACACTGACCCTCACTGGGGGACGGGTCCGATACACACTGACCCTCACTGGGGGACGGGTCCGATACACACTGACCCTCTCTGGGGGACGGGTCCGATACATACTGACCCTCACTGGGGAACGGGTCCGATACACACTGACCCTCACTCGGGAACAGGTCCGATACACATTGACCCTCACTGGGGGCGGGTCTGACACACACTGTCCCTCACTGGGGGACGGGTCCGATACACACTGACCCTCACTGGGGGACGGGTCCGATACACACTGACACTCACTGGGGGCGGGTCTGACACACACTGTCCCTCACTGGGGGACGGGTCCGATACACACTGACCCTCACTGGGGGACGGGTCCGATACACACTGACCCTCACTGGGGGACGGGTCCGATACACACTGACCCTCACTGGGGGTCGGGTCCGATACACATCGACCCTCACTGGGGGACCGGTCCGATACACTCTGACCCTCACTGGGGGTCGGGTCCGATTCACATCGACCCTCACTGGGGGACGGGTCCGATTCATACTGACCCTCACTGGGGGACGGGTCCGATACATACTGACCCTCACTCGGGGACAGGTCCGATACACACTGACCCTCACTGGGGGACGGGTCCGATACACACCGACCCTCACTGGGAGACGGGTCTGATACACATCGACCCTCACTGGGGGACGGGTCTGATACACATCGACCCTCACGGTGGGACGGGTCTGATACACACTGACCCTCACTGGGGGACGGGTCTGACACACACTGACCCTCACTGAGGGACGGGTCCGATGCACACTGACCCTCACTGGGGGACGGGTCCGATACATACTGACCCTCACCTGGGGACGGGTCCGATACACACTGACCCTCACTGGCGGACTGGTCCGATCCACACAGACCCTCACTGGGGGACGGGTCCGATACATACTGACCCTCACTGGAGGACGGGTCCGATACACACTGACCCTCACTGGGGGCGGGTCTGACACACACTGACCCTCACTGAGGGACGGGTCCGATGCACACTGACCCTCACTGGGGGACGGGTCCGATACATACTGACCCTCACTGGCGGACGGGTCCGATACACACAGACCCTCACTGGGGGACGGGTCCGATACATACTGACCCTCACTGGAGGACGGGTCCGATACACACTGACCCTCACTGGGGGAATGGTCCGATACATACTGAACCTCACTGGGGGACGGGTCTGATACACACTGACCCACACTGGGGGACGGGTCCGATACACACTGACCCTCACTGGGGGACGGGTCCGATACACACTGACCCTCTCTGGGGGACGGGTCCGATACATACTGACCCTCACTGGGGAACGGGTCCGATACACACCGACCCTCACTCGGGGACAGGTCCGATACACATTGACCCTCACTGGGGGCGGGTCTGACACACACTGTCCCTCACTGGGGGACGGGTCCGATACACACTGACCCTCACTGGGGGACGGGTCCGATACACACTGACCCTCACTGGGGGCGGGTCTGACACACACTGTCCCTCACTGGGGGACGGGTCCGATACACACTGACCCTCACTGGGGGACGGGTCCGATACACACTGACCCTCACTGGGGGACGGGTCCGATACACACTGACCCTCACTGGGGGTCGGGTCCGATACACATCGACCCTCACTGGGGGACCGGTCCGATACACTCTGACCCTCACTGGGGGTCGGGTCCGATACACATCGACCCTCACTGGGGGACGGGTCCGATTCATACTGACCCTCACTGGGGAACCAGTCCGATAAACATCGACCCTCACTGGGGGACAGGTCCGATACACTCTGACCCTCACTGGGGGACTCGTCCGATACATACTGACCCTCACTCGGGGACAGGTCCGATACACACTGACCCTCACTGGGGGACGGGTCCGATACACACCGACCCTCACTGGGGGACGGGTCTGATACACATCGACCCTCACGGGGGGACGGGTCTGATACACACTGACCCTCACTGGGGGACGGGTCTGACACACACTGACCCTCACTGAGGGACGGGTCCGATGCACACTGACCCTCACTGGGGGACGGGTCCGATACATACTGACCCTCACCTGGGGACGGGTCCGATACACACTGACCCTCACTGGCGGACTGGTCCGATCCACACAGAACCTCACTGGGGGCGGGTCTGACACACACTGACCCTCACTGAGGGACGGGTCCGATACATACTGACCCTCACTGGCGGACGGGTCCGATACACACAGACCCTCACTGGGGGAATGGTCCGATACATACTGAACCTCACTGGGGGACGGGTCTGATACACACTGACCCTCACTGGGGGACGGGTCCGATACACACTGACCCTCACTGGGGGACGGGTCCGATACACACTGACCCTCTCTGGGGGACGGGTCCGATACATACTGACCCTCACAGGGGAACGGGTCCGATTCACACCGACCCTCACTCGGGGACAGGTCCGATACACATTGACCCTCACTGGGGGCGGGTCTGACACACACTGTCCCTCACTGGGGGACGGGTCCGATACACACTGACCCTCACTGGGGGACGGGTCCGATACACACTGACCCTCACTGGGGGTGGGTCTGACACACACTGTCCCTCACTGGGGGACGGGTCCGATACACACCGACCCTCACTCGGGGACAGGTCCGATACACACTGACCCTCTCTGGGGGACGGGTCCGATACACATTGACCCTCACTGGGGGCGGGTCTGACACACACTGTCCCTCACTGGGGGACGGGTCCGATACACACTGACCCTCACTGGGGGACGGGTCCGATACACACTGACCATCACTGGGGGCGGGTCTGACACACACTGTCCCTCACTGGGGGACGGGTCCGATACACACTGACCGTCACTGGGGGACGGGTCCGATACACACTGACCCTCACTGGGGGACGGGTCCGATACACACTGACCCACACTGGGGGACGGGTCCGATACACACTGACCCTCACTGGGGGACGGGTCCGATACACACTGACCCTCTCTGGGGGACGGGTCCGATACATACTGACCCTCACTGGGGAACGGGTCCGATACACACCGACCCTCACTCGGGGACAGGTCCGATACACATTGACCCTCACTGGGGGCGGGTCTGACACACACTGTCCCTCACTGGGGGACGGGTCCGATACACACTGACCCTCACTGGGGGACGGGTCCGATACACACTGACCCTCACTGGGGGCGGGTCTGACACACACTGTCCCTCACTGGGGGACGGGTCCGATACACACTGACCCTCACTGGGGGACGGGTCCGATACACACTGACCCTCACTGGGGGACGGGTCCGATACACACTGACCCTCACTGGGGGTCGGGTCCGATACACATCGACCCTCACTGGGGGACCGGTCCGATACACTCTGACCCTCACTGGGGGTCGGGTCCGATACACATCGACCCTCACTGGGGGACGGGTCCGATTCATACTGACCCTCACTGGGGAACCAGTCCGATAAACATCGACCCTCACTGGGGGACAGGTCCGATACACTCTGACCCTCACTGGGGGACTCGTCCGATACATACTGACCCTCACTCGGGGACAGGTCCGATACACACTGACCCTCACTGGGGGACGGGTCCGATACACACCGACCCTCACTGGGGGACGGGTCTGATACACATCGACCCTCACGGGGGGACGGGTCTGATACACACTGACCCTCACTGGGGGACGGGTCTGACACACACTGACCCTCACTGAGGGACGGGTCCGATGCACACTGACCCTCACTGGGGGACGGGTCCGATACATACTGACCCTCACCTGGGGACGGGTCCGATACACACTGACCCTCACTGGCGGACTGGTCCGATCCACACAGAACCTCACTGGGGGCGGGTCTGACACACACTGACCCTCACTGAGGGACGGGTCCGATACATACTGACCCTCACTGGCGGACGGGTCCGATACACACAGACCCTCACTGGGGGAATGGTCCGATACATACTGAACCTCACTGGGGGACGGGTCTGATACACACTGACCCTCACTGGGGGACGGGTCCGATACACACTGACCCTCACTGGGGGACGGGTCCGATACACACTGACCCTCTCTGGGGGACGGGTCCGATACATACTGACCCTCACTGGGGAACGGGTCCGATACACACCGACCCTCACTCGGGGACAGGTCCGATACACATTGACCCTCACTGGGGGCGGGTCTGACACACACTGTCCCTCACTGGGGGACGGGTCCGATACACACTGACCCTCACTGGGGGACGGGTCCGATACACACTGACCCTCACTGGGGGTGGGTCTGACACACACTGTCCCTCACTGGGGGACGGGTCCGATACACACTGACCCTCTCTGGGGGACGGGTCCGATACACATTGACCCTCACTGGGGGCGGGTCTGACACACACTGTCCCTCACTGGGGGACGGGTCCGATACACACTGACCCTCACTGGGGGACGGGTCCGATACACACTGACCATCACTGGGGGCGGGTCTGACACACACTGTCCCTCACTGGGGGACGGGTCCGATACACACTGACCGTCACTGGGGGACGGGTCCGATACACACTGACCCTCACTGGGGGACGGGTCCGATACACACTGACCCACACTGGGGGACGGGTCCGATACACACTGACCCTCACTGGGGGACGGGTCCGATACACACTGACCCTCTCTGGGGGACGGGTCCGATACATACTGACCCTCACTGGGGAACGGGTCCGATACACACCGACCCTCACTCGGGGACAGGTCCGATACACATTGACCCTCACTGGGGGCGGGTCTGACACACACTGTCCCTCACTGGGGGACGGGTCCGATACACACTGACCCTCACTGGGGGACGGGTCCGATACACACTGACCCTCACTGGGGGCGGGTCTGACACACACTGTCCCTCACTGGGGGACGGGTCCGATACACACTGACCCTCACTGGGGGACGGGTCCGATACACACTGACCCTCACTGGGGGACGGGTCCGATACACACTGACCCTCACTGGGGGTCGGGTCCGATACACATCGACCCTCACTGGGGGACCGGTCCGATACACTCTGACCCTCACTGGGGGTCGGGTCCGATACACATCGACCCTCACTGGGGGATGGGTCCGATTCATACTGACCCTCACTGGGGAACCAGTCCGATAAACATCGACCCTCACTGGGGGACAGGTCCGATACACTCTGACCCTCACTGGGGGACTCGTCCGATACATACTGACCCTCACTCGGGGACAGGTCCGATACACACTGACCCTCACTGGGGGACGGGTCCGATACACACCGACCCTCACTGGGGGACGGGTCTGATACACATCGACCCTCACGGGGGGACGGGTCTGATACACACTGACCCTCACTGGGGGACGGGTCTGACACACACTGACCCTCACTGAGGGACGGGTCCGATGCACACTGACCCTCACTGGGGGACGGGTCCGATACATACTGACCCTCACCTGGGGACGGGTCCGATACACACTGACCCTCACTGGCGGACTGGTCCGATCCACACAGAACCTCACTGGGGGCGGGTCTGACACACACTGACCCTCACTGAGGGACGGGTCCGATACATACTGACCCTCACTGGCGGACGGGTCCGATACACACAGACCCTCACTGGGGGAATGGTCCGATACATACTGAACCTCACTGGGGGACGGGTCTGATACACACTGACCCTCACTGGGGGACGGGTCCGATACACACTGACCCTCACTGGGGGACGGGTCCGATACACACTGACCCTCTCTGGGGGACGGGTCCGATACATACTGACCCTCACTGGGGAACGGGTCCGATACACACCGACCCTCACTCGGGGACAGGTCCGATACACATTGACCCTCACTGGGGGCGGGTCTGACACACACTGTCCCTCACTGGGGGACGGGTCCGATACACACTGACCCTCACTGGGGGACGGGTCCGATACACACTGACCCTCACTGGGGGTGGGTCTGACACACACTGTCCCTCACTGGGGGACGGGTCCGATACACACTGACCCTCACTGGGGGACGGGTCCGATACACACTGACCCTCACTGGGGGACGGGTCCGATACACACTGACCCTCACTGGGGGTCGGGTCCGATACACATCGACCCTCACTGGGGGACCGGTCCGATACACTCTGACCCTCACTGGGGGTCGGGTCCGATACACATCGACCCTCACTGGGGGACGGGTCCGATTCATACTGACCCTCACTGGGGGACTCGTCCGATACATACTGACCCTCACTCGGGGACAGGTCCGATACACACTGACCCTCACTGGGGGACGTGTCCGATACACACCGACCCTCACTGGGGGTCGGGTCTGATACACATCGACCCTCACTGGGGGACCGGTCCGATACACTCTGACCCTCACTGGGGGTCGGGTCCGATACACATCGACCCTCACTGGGGGACGGGTCCGATTCATACTGACCCTCACTGGGGAACCAGTCCGATAAACATCGACCCTCACTGGGGGACAGGTCCGATACACTCTGACCCTCACTGGGGGACTCGTCCGATACATACTGACCCTCACTCGGGGACAGGTCCGATACACACTGACCCTCACTGGGGGACGGGTCCGATACACACCGACCCTCACTGGGGGACGGGTCTGATACACATCGACCCTCACGGGGGGACGGGTCTGATACACACTGACCCTCACTGGGGGACGGGTCTGACACACACTGACCCTCACTGAGGGACGGGTCCGATGCACACTGACCCTCACTGGGGGACGGGTCCGATACATACTGACCCTCACCTGGGGACGGGTCCGATACACACTGACCCTCACTGGCGGACTGGTCCGATCCACACAGAACCTCACTGGGGGCGGGTCTGACACACACTGACCCTCACTGAGGGACGGGTCCGATACATACTGACCCTCACTGGCGGACGGGTCCGATACACACAGACCCTCACTGGGGGAATGGTCCGATACATACTGAACCTCACTGGGGGACGGGTCTGATACACACTGACCCTCACTGGGGGACGGGTCCGATACACACTGACCCTCACTGGGGGACGGGTCCGATACACACTGACCCTCTCTGGGGGACGGGTCCGATACATACTGACCCTCACTGGGGAACGGGTCCGATACACACCGACCCTCACTCGGGGACAGGTCCGATACACATTGACCCTCACTGGGGGCGGGTCTGACACACACTGTCCCTCACTGGGGGACGGGTCCGATACACACTGACCCTCACTGGGGGACGGGTCCGATACACACTGACCCTCACTGGGGGTGGGTCTGACACACACTGTCCCTCACTGGGGGACGGGTCCGATACACACTGACCCTCTCTGGGGGACGGGTCCGATACACATTGACCCTCACTGGGGGCGGGTCTGACACACACTGTCCCTCACTGGGGGACGGGTCCGATACACACTGACCCTCACTGGGGGACGGGTCCGATACACACTGACCATCACTGGGGGCGGGTCTGACACACACTGTCCCTCACTGGGGGACGGGTCCGATACACACTGACCGTCACTGGGGGACGGGTCCGATACACACTGACCCTCACTGGGGGACGGGTCCGATACACACTGACCCACACTGGGGGACGGGTCCGATACACACTGACCCTCACTGGGGGACGGGTCCGATACACACTGACCCTCTCTGGGGGACGGGTCCGATACATACTGACCCTCACTGGGGAACGGGTCCGATACACACCGACCCTCACTCGGGGACAGGTCCGATACACATTGACCCTCACTGGGGGCGGGTCTGACACACACTGTCCCTCACTGGGGGACGGGTCCGATACACACTGACCCTCACTGGGGGACGGGTCCGATACACACTGACCCTCACTGGGGGCGGGTCTGACACACACTGTCCCTCACTGGGGGACGGGTCCGATACACACTGACCCTCACTGGGGGACGGGTCCGATACACACTGACCCTCACTGGGGGACGGGTCCGATACACACTGACCCTCACTGGGGGTCGGGTCCGATACACATCGACCCTCACTGGGGGACCGGTCCGATACACTCTGACCCTCACTGGGGGTCGGGTCCGATACACATCGACCCTCACTGGGGGATGGGTCCGATTCATACTGACCCTCACTGGGGAACCAGTCCGATAAACATCGACCCTCACTGGGGGACAGGTCCGATACACTCTGACCCTCACTGGGGGACTCGTCCGATACATACTGACCCTCACTCGGGGACAGGTCCGATACACACTGACCCTCACTGGGGGACGGGTCCGATACACACCGACCCTCACTGGGGGACGGGTCTGATACACATCGACCCTCACGGGGGGACGGGTCTGATACACACTGACCCTCACTGGGGGACGGGTCTGACACACACTGACCCTCACTGAGGGACGGGTCCGATGCACACTGACCCTCACTGGGGGACGGGTCCGATACATACTGACCCTCACCTGGGGACGGGTCCGATACACACTGACCCTCACTGGCGGACTGGTCCGATCCACACAGAACCTCACTGGGGGCGGGTCTGACACACACTGACCCTCACTGAGGGACGGGTCCGATACATACTGACCCTCACTGGCGGACGGGTCCGATACACACAGACCCTCACTGGGGGAATGGTCCGATACATACTGAACCTCACTGGGGGACGGGTCTGATACACACTGACCCTCACTGGGGGACGGGTCCGATACACACTGACCCTCACTGGGGGACGGGTCCGATACACACTGACCCTCTCTGGGGGACGGGTCCGATACATACTGACCCTCACTGGGGAACGGGTCCGATACACACCGACCCTCACTCGGGGACAGGTCCGATACACATTGACCCTCACTGGGGGCGGGTCTGACACACACTGTCCCTCACTGGGGGACGGGTCCGATACACACTGACCCTCACTGGGGGACGGGTCCGATACACACTGACCCTCACTGGGGGTGGGTCTGACACACACTGTCCCTCACTGGGGGACGGGTCCGATACACACTGACCCTCACTGGGGGACGGGTCCGATACACACTGACCCTCACTGGGGGACGGGTCCGATACACACTGACCCTCACTGGGGGTCGGGTCCGATACACATCGACCCTCACTGGGGGACCGGTCCGATACACTCTGACCCTCACTGGGGGTCGGGTCCGATACACATCGACCCTCACTGGGGGACGGGTCCGATTCATACTGACCCTCACTGGGGGACTCGTCCGATACATACTGACCCTCACTCGGGGACAGGTCCGATACACACTGACCCTCACTGGGGGACGTGTCCGATACACACCGACCCTCACTGGGAGACGGGACTGATACACATCGACCCTCACTGGGGGACGGGTCTGATACACACTGACCCTCACTGGCGGACTGGTCCGATCCACACAGACCCTCACTGGGGGACGGGTCCGATACATACTGACCCTCACTGGAGGACGGGTCCGATACACACTGACCCTCACTGGGGGCGGGTCTGACACACACTGACCCTCACTGAGGGACGGGTCCGATGCACACTGACCCTCACTGGGGGACGGGTCCGATACATACTGACCCTCACTGGCGGACGGGTCCGATACACACAGACCCTCACTGGGGGACGGGTCCGATACATACTGACCCTCACTGGAGGACGGGTCTGATACACACTGACCCTCACTGGGGGAATGGTCCGATACATACTGAACCTCACTGGGGGACGGGTCTGATACACACTGACCCTCACTGGTGGACGGGTCCGATACACACTGACCCTCACTGGGGGACGGGTCCGATACACACTGACCCTCTCTGGGGGACGGGTCCGATACATACTGACCCTCACTGGGGAACGGGTCCGATACACACCGACCCTCACTCGGGGACAGGTCCGATACACATTGACCCTCACTGGGGGCGGGTCTGACACACACTGTCCCTCACTGGGGGACGGGTCCGATACACACTGACCCTCACTGGGGGACGGGTCCGATACACACTGACCCTCACTGGGGGCGGGTCTGACACACACTGTCCCTCACTGGGGGACGGGTCCGATACACACTGACCGTCACTGGGGGACGGGTCCGATACACACTGACCCTCACTGGGGGACGGGTCCGATACACACTGACCCTCACTGGGGGTCGGGTCCGATACACATCGACCCTCACTGGGGGACCGGTCCGATACACTCTGACCCTCACTGGGGGTCGGGTCCGATACACATCGACCCTCACTGGGGGACGGGTCCGATTCATACTGACCCTCACTGGGGAACCAGTCCGATAAACATCGACCCTCACTGGGGGACAGGTCCGATACACTCTGACCCTCACTGGGGGACTCGTCCGATACATACTGACCCTCACTCGGGGACAGGTCCGATACACACTGACCCTCACTTGGGGACGGGTCCGATACACACCGACCCTCACTGGGAGACGGGTCTGATACACATCGACCCTCACTGGGGGACGGGTCTGATACACATCGACCCTCACTGGGGGACGGGTCTGATACACACTGACCCTCACTGAGGGACGGGTCCGATACACATCGACCCTCACTGGGGGACGGGTCTGATACACACTGACCCTCACTGGGGGACGGGTCCGATACATACTGACCCTCACTGGGTGACGGGTCCGATACACATCGACCCACACTGGGGGACGGGTCTGATACACACTGACCCTCACTGGGGGACTGGTCCGATACATACTGACCCTCACTCGGGGACGGGTCCGATACACACTGACCCTCACTGGGGACGGGTCCGATACATACTGACCCTCACTGGGGGACGTATCCGATACACACTGACCCTCACTGGGGGACGGGTCCGATTAACACTGATCCTCACTGGGGGACTGGTCCGATACACACTGACCCTCACTGGGGGACGGGTCTGACACACACTGACCCTCACTCGGGGACAGGTCAGATACACACTGACCCTCACTGGGGGCAGGTCTGACACACAATGTCCCTCACTGGGGGACGGGTCCGATACACACTGACCCTCAATGGGGGACGGGTCCGATACATACTGACCCTCACTGGGGGACCGGTCCGATACACGCTGACCCTCACTGGGGGACAGGTCCGATACATACTGACCCTCACTGGGGAACCAGTCCGATACACACTGTCCCTCACTGGGGGACTCGTCCGATACATTCTGACCCACACTCGGGGACGGGTCCGATACGCACACTGACCCTCACTCAGGGACGGGTCTGACACACACTGACCCTCACTGGGGGACGGGTCCGATACATACTGACCCTCACTGGGGGACGGGTCTGACACACACTGACCCTCACTCAGGGACGCGTCCGATGCACACTGACCCTCACTGGGGGACGGGTCCGATACATACTGACCCTCACTGGGGGACGTATCCGATACACACTGACCCTCACTGGGGGACGGGTCCGATTAACACTGATCCTCACTGGGGGACTGGTCCGATACACACTGACCCTCACAGGGGGACGGGTCTGACACACACTGACCCTCACTCGGGGACAGGTCAGATACACACTGACCCTCACTGGTGGCGGGTCTGACACACACTGTCCCTCACTGGGGGACGGGTCCGATACACACTGACCCTCACTGGGGGACGGGTCCAATACATACTGACCCTCACTGGGGGACCGGTCCGATACACGCTGACCCTCACTGGGGGACGGGTCCGATACATACTGACCCTCACTGGGGAACCAGTCCGATACACACTGTCCCTCACTGGGGGACTCGTCCGATACATTCTGACCCACACTCGGGGAAGGGTCCGATACGCACACTGACCCTCACTCAGGGACGGGTCTGACACACACTGACCCTCACTGGGGGACGGGTCCGATACATACTGACCCTCACTGGGGGACGGGTCCGATACACACTGACCCTCACTGGCGGACTGGTCCGATCCACACAGACCCTCACTGGGGGACGGGTCCGATACACACTGACCCTCACTGGCGGACGGGCCGATACACACAGACCCTCACTGGGGGACGGGTCCGATACATACTGACCCTCACTGGAGGACGAGTCCGATACACACTGACCCTCACTGGGGGAATGGTCCGATACATACTGAACCTCACTGGGGGACGGGTCTGATACACACTGACCCTCACTGGGGGTCGGGTCCGATACATACTGACCCTCACTGGGGGACGGGTCCGATGCACACTGACCCTCACTGGGGGACTCGTCCGATACATACTGACCCTCACTCGGCGACAGGTCCGATACACACTGACCCTCACTGGGGGACGGGTCCGATACACACCGACCCTCACTGGGGGACGGGTCTGATACACATCGACCCTCACTGGGGGACGGGTCTGATACACACTGACCCTCACTGGGGGACTCGTCCGATACATACTGACCCTCACTGGGGGACGGGTCCGATACACATCGACCCACACTGGGGGACGGGTCTGATACACACTGACCCTCACTGGGGGACGGGTCCGATACATACTGACCCTCACTCGGGGACGGGTCCGATACACACTGACCCTCACTGGGGGACGGGTCCGATACACACTGACCCTCACTGGGGGACGGGTCCGATACACACTGACCCTCACTGGGGGACGGGTCCGATACACACTGACCCTCACTGGGGGACGGGTCCGATACACATCGACCCTCACTGGGGGACCGGTCCGATACACACTGACCCTCACTGGGGGTCGGGTCCGATACACATCGACCCTCACTGGGGGACGGGTCCGATTCATACTGACCCTCACTGGGGAACCAGTCCGATACACATCGACCCTCACTGGGGGACGGGTCCGATACACACTGACCCTCACTGGGGGACTCGTCCGATACATACTGACCCTCACTCGGGGACAGGTCCGATACACACTGACCCTCACTGGGGGACGGGTCCGATACACACCGACCCTCACTGGGGGACGGGTCTGATACACATCGACCCTCACTGGGGGATGGGTCTGATACAAACTGACCCTCACTGGGGGACGGGTCCGATACACATCGACCCTCACTGTGGGACGGGTCTGATACACACTGACCCTCATGGGGGACGGGTCCGATACATACTGACCCTCACTGGGGGACGGGTCCGATACACATCGACCCACACTGGGGGACGGGTCCGATACACACTGACCCTCAGTGGGGGACGGGTCCGATACACACCGACCCTCACTGGGGTACGGATCCGATACGCACACTGACCCTCACTCAGGGACGGGTCTGACACACACTGACCCTCACTGAGGGACGGGTCCGATGCACACTGACCCTCACTGGGGGACGGGTCTGACACACACTGACCCTCGCTCAGGGACGCGTCCGATGCACACTGACCCTCACTGGGGGACGGGTCCGATACATACTGACCCTCACTGGGGGACGTATCCGATACACACTGACCCTCACTGGGGGACGGGTCCGATTAACACTGATCCTCACTGGGGGACTGGTCCGATACACGCTGACCCTCACTGGGGGACGGGTCTGACACACACTGACCCTCACTCGGGGACAGGTCCGATACACACTGACCCTCACTGGGGGCGGGTCTGACACACACTGTCCCTCACTGGGGGACCGGTCCGATACACACTGACCCTCACTGGGGTACGGATCCGATACGCACACTGACCCTCACTCAGGGACGGGTCTGACACACACTGACCCTCACTGAGGGACGGGTCCGATACACACTGACCCTCACTGGGGGTCGGGTCCGATACACATCGACCCTCACTGGGGGACCGGTCCGATACACTCTGACCCTCACTGGGGGACGGGTCCGATACATACTGACCCTCACTGGGGGACGGGTCCGATACACACTGACCCTCACTGGCGGACTGGTCCGATCCACACAGACCCTCACTGGGGGACGGGTCCGATACACACTGACCCTCACTGGCGGACGGGCCGATACACACAGACCCTCACTGGGGGACGGGTCCGATACATACTGACCCTCACTGGAGGACGGGTCCGATACACACTGACCCTCACTGGGGGAATGGTCCGATACATACTGAACCTCACTGGGGGACGGGTCTGATACACACTGACCCTCACTGGGGGTCGGGTCCGATACATACTGACCCTCACTGGGGGACGGGTCCGATGCACACTGACCCTCACTGGGGGACTCGTCCGATACATACTGACCCTCACTCGGGGACAGGTCCGATACACACTGACCCTCACTGGGGGACGGGTCCGATACACACCGACCCTCACTGGGGGACGGGTCTGATACACATCGACCCTCACTGGGGGACGGGTCTGATACACACTGACCCTCACTGGGGGACTCGTCCGATACATACTGACCCTCACTGGGGGAGGGGTCCGATACACATCGACCCACACTGGGGGACGGGTCTGATACACACTGACCCTCACTGGGGGACGGGTCCGATACATACTGACCCTCACTCGGGGACGGGTCGGATACACACTGACCCTCACTGGGGGACGGGTCCGATACACACCGACCCTCACTGGGGTACAAATCCGATACGCACACTGACCCTCACTCAGGGACGGGTCTGACACACACTGACCCTCACTGAGGGACGGGTCCGATGCACACTGACCCTCACTGGGGGACGGGTCTGACACACACTGACCCTCTCTGGGGGACGGGTCCGATACATACTGACCCTCACTCGGGGACAGGTCCGATACACACTGTCCCTCACTGGGGGCGTGTCTGACACACACTGTCCCTCACTGGGGGACGGGTCCGATACACACTGACCCTCACTGGGGGACGGGTCCGATACACACTGACCCTCTCTGGGGGCGGGTCTGACACACACTGTCCCTCACTGGGGGACGGGTCCGATACACACTGTCCCTCAGTGGGGGACGGGTCCGATACACACTGACCCTCACTGGGGGACGGGTCCGATACACACTGACCCTCACTGGGGGTCGGGTCCGATACACATCGACCCTCACTGGGGGACCGGTCCGATACACACTGACCCTCACTGGGGGTCGGGTCCGATACACATCGACCCTCACTGGGGGACGGGTCCGATTCATACTGACCCTCACTGGGGAACCAGTCCGATACACATCGACCCTCACTGGGGGACGGGTCCGATACACACTGACCCTCACTGGGGGACTCGTCCGATACATACTGACCCTCACTCGGGGACAGGTCCGATACACACTGACCCTCACTGGGGGACGGGTCCGATACACACCGACCCTCACTGGGGGACGGGTCTGATACACATCGACCCTCACTGGGGGATGGGTCTGATACAAACTGACCCTCACTGGGGGACGGGTCCGATACACATCGACCCTCACTGTGGGACGGGTCTGATACACACTGACCCTCATGGGGGACGGGTCCAATACATACTGACCCTCACTGGGGGACGGGTCCGATACACATCGACCCACACTGGGGGACGGGTCTGATACACACTGACCATCACTGGGGGACGGGTCCGATACATACTGACCCTCACTCGGGGACGGGTCCGATACACACTGACCCTCAGTGGGGGACGGGTCCGATACACACCGACCCTCACTGGGGTACGGATCCGATACGCACACTGACCCTCACTCAGGGACGGGTCTGACACACACTGACCCTCACTGAGGGACGGGTCCGATGCACACTGACCCTCACTGGGGGACGGGTCTGACACACACTGACCCTCACTGGGGGACGTATCCGATACACACTGACCCTCACTGGGGGACGGGTCCGATTAACACTGATCCTCACTGGGGGACTGGTCCGATACACACTGACCCTCACTGGGGGACGGGTCTGACACACACTGACCCTCACTCGGGGACAGGTCCGATACACACTGACCCTCACTGGGGGCGGGTCTGACACACACTGTCCCTCACTGGGGGACCGGTCCGATACACACTGACCCTCACTGGGGTACGGATCCGATACGCACACTGACCCTCACTCAGGGACGGGTCTGACACACACTGACCCTCACTGAGGGACGGGTCCGATACACACTGACCCTCACTGGGGGTCGGGTCCGATACACATCGACCCTCACTGGGGGACCGGTCCGATACACTCTGACCCTCACTGGGGGTCGGGTCCGATACACATCGACCCTCACTGGGGGACGGGTCCGATTCATACTGACCCTCACTGGGGAACCAGTCCGATAAACATCGACCCTCACTGGGGGACTCGTCCGATACATACTGACCCTCACTCGGGGACAGGTCCGATACACACTGACCCTCACTGGGGGACTCGTCCGATACATACTGACCCTCACTCGGGGACAGGTCCGATACACACTGACCCTCACTGGGGGACGGGTCCGATACACACCGACCCTCACTGGGGGACGGGTCTAATACACATCGACCCTCACTGGGGGACGGGTCTGATACACATCGACCCTCACTGGGGGACGGGTCTGATACACACTGACCCTCACTGGGGGACGGGTCCGATACACATCGACCCTCACTGGGGGACGGGTCTGATACACACTGACCCTCACTGGGGGACTGGTCCGATACATACTGACCCTCACTGGGTGACGGGTCCGATACACATCGACCCACACTGGGGGACGGGTCTGATACACACTGACCCTCACTGGGGGACGGGTCCGATACATACTGACCCTCACTCGGGGACGGGTCTGATACACACTGACCCTCACTGGGGGCGGGTCTGACACACACTGTCCCTCACTGGGGGACGGGTCCGATACACACTGACCCTCACTGGGGACGGGTCCAATACACACCGACCCTCACTGGGGTACGGATCCTATACGCACACTGACCCTCACTCAGGGACGGGTCTGACACACACTGACCCTCACTGAGGGACGGGTCCGATGCACACTGACCCTCACTGGGGGACGGGTCTGACACACACTGACCCTCACTGGGGGACTGGTCCGATACATACTGACCCTCACTGGGGGACGGGTCCGATACACACTGACCCTCACTGGCGGACTGGTCCGATCCACACAGACCCTCACTGGGGGACGGGTCCGATACACACTGACCCTCACTGGCGGACGGGCCGATACACACAGACCCTCACTGGGGGACGGGTCCGATACATACTGACCCTCACTGGAGGACGGGTCCGATACACACTGACCCTCACTGGGGGAATGGTCCGATACATACTGAACCTCACTGGGGGACGGGTCTGATACACACTGACCCTCACTGGGGGTCTGGTCCGATACATACTGACCCTCACTGGGGGACGGGTCCGATGCACACTGACCCTCACTGGGGGACTCGTCCGATACATACTGACCCTCACTCGGGGACAGGTCCGATACACACTGACCCTCACTGGGGGACGGGTCCGATACACACCGACCCTCACTGGGGGACGGGTCTGATACACATCGACCCTCACTGGGGGACGGGTCTGATACACACTGACCCTCACTGGGGGACTCGTCCGATACATACTGACCCTCACTGGGGGACGGGTCCGATACACATCGACCCACACTGGGGGACGGGTCTGATACACACTGACCATCACTGGGGGACGGGTCCGATACATACTGACCCTCACTCGGGGACGGGTCTGATACACACTGACCCTCACTGGGGGCGGGTCTGACACACACTGTCCCTCACTGGGGGACGGGTCCGATACACACTGACCCTCACTGGGGACGGGTCCGATACACACCGACCCTCACTGGGGTACGGATCCTATACGCACACTGACCCTCACTCAGGGACGGGTCTGACACACACTGACCCTCACTGAGGGACGGGTCCGATGCACACTGACCCTCACTGGGGGACGGGTCTGACACACACTGACCCTCACTGGGGGACGTATCCGATACACACTGACCCTCACTGGGGGACGGGTCCGATTAACACTGATCCTCACTGGGGGACTGGTCCGATACACACTGACCCTCACTGGGGGACGGGTCTGACACACACTGACCCTCACTCGGGGACAGGTCAGATACACACTGACCCTCACTGGGGGCGGGTCTGACACAAACTGTCCCTCACTGGGGGACGGGTCCGATACACACTGACCCTCAATGGGGGACGGGTCCGATACATACTGACCCTCACTGGGGGACTGGTCCGATAAACGCTGACCCTCACTGGGGGACGGGTCCGATACATACTGACCCTCACTGGGGAACCAGTCCGATACACACTGTCCCTCACTGGGGGACTCGTCCGATACATTCTGACCCACACTCGGGGACGGGTCCGATACGCACACTGACCCTCACTCAGGGACGGGTCTGACACACACTGACCCTCACTTGGGGACGGGTCCGATACATACTGACCCTCACTGGGGGACGGGTCTGACACACACTGACCCTCACTCAGGGACGCGTCCGATGCACACTGACCCTCACTCGGGGACGGGTCCGATACATACTGACCCTCACTGGGGGACGTATCCGATACACACTGACCCTCACTGGGGGACGGGTCCGATTAACACTGATCCTCACTGGGGGACTGGTCCGATACACACTGACCCTCACTGGGGGACGGGTCTGACACACACTGACCCTCACTCGGGGACAGGTCAGATACACACTGACCCTCACTGGTGGCGGGTCTGACACACAATGTCCCTCACTGGGGGACGGGTCCGATACACACTGACCCTCACTGGGGGATGGGTCCGATACATACTGACCCTCACTGGGGGACCGGTCCGATACACGCTGACCCTCACTGGGGACGGGTCCGATACATACTGACCCTCACTGGGGAACCAGTCCGATACACACTGTCCCTCACTGGGGGACTCGTCCGATACATTCTGACCCACACTCGGGGACGGGTCCGATACGCACACTGACCCTCACTCAGGGACGGGTCTGACACACACTGACCCTCACTGGGGGACTGGTCCGATACATACTGACCCTCACTGGGGGACGGGTCCGATACACACTGACCCTCACTGGCGGACTGGTCCGATCCACACAGACCCTCACTGGGGGACTGGTCCGATACACACTGACCCTCACTGGCGGACGGGCCGATACACACAGACCCTCACTGGGGGACGGGTCCGATACATACTGACCCTCACTGGAGGACGGGTCCGATACACACTGACCCTCACTGGGGGAATGGTCCGATACATACTGAACCTCACTGGGGGACGGGTCTGATACACACTGACCCTCACTGGGGGTCTGGTCCGATACATACTGACCCTCACTGGGGGACGGGTCCGATGCACACTGACCCTCACTGGGGGACTCGTCCGATACATACTGACCCTCACTCGGGGACAGGTCCGATACACACTGACCCTCACTGGGGGACGGGTCTGATACACATCGACCCTCACTGGGGGACGGGTCTGATACACACTGACCCTCACTGGGGGACTCGTCCGATACATACTGACCCTCACTGGGGGACGGGTCCGATACACATCGACCCACACGGGGGACAAGTCTGATACACACTGACCCTCACTGGGGGACGGGTCCGATACATACTGACCCTCTCTCGGGGACGGGTCCGATACACACTGACCCTCACTGGGGGACGGGTCCGATACACACCGACCCTTACTGGGGTACGTATCCGATACGCACACTGACCCTCACTCAGGGACGGGTCTGACACACACTGACCCTCACTGAGGGACGGGTCCGATGCACACTGACCCTCACTGGGGGACGGGTCTGACACACACTGACCCTCTCTGGGGGACGGGTCCGATACATACTGACCCTCACTGGGGAACGGGTCCGATACACACCGACCCTCACTCGGGGACAGGTCCGATACACACTGTCCCTCACTGCGGGCGTGTCTGACACACACTGTCCCTCACTGGGGGACGGGTCCGATACATACTGACCCTCACTGGGGGACGGGTCCGATACACACTGACCCTCACTGGGGGCGGGTCTGACACACACTGTCCCTCACTGGGGGACGGGTCCGATACACACTGACCCTCACTGGGGGACGGGTCCGATACACACTGACCCTCACTGGGGGACGGGTCCGATACACACTGACCCTCACTGGGGGTCGGGTCCGATACACATCGACCCTCACTGGGGGACCGGTCCGATACACACTGACCCTCACTGGGGGTCGGGTCCGATACACATCGACCCTCACTGGGGGACGGGTCCGATTCATACTGACCCTCACTGGGGAACCAGTCCGATACACATCGACCCTCACTGGGGGACGTGTCCGATACACACTGACCCTCACTGGGGGACTCGTCCGATACATACTGACCCTCACTCGGGGACAGGTCCGATACACACTGACCCTCACTGGGGGACGGGTCCGATACACACCGACCCTCACTGGGGGACGGGTCTGATACACATCGACCCTCACTGGGGGATGGGTCTGATACAAACTGACCCTCACTGGGGGACGGCGACCCTCACTGGGGGGACGGGTCTGATACACACTGACCCTCATGGGGGACGGGTCCGATACATACTGACCCTCACTGGGGGACGGGTCCGATACACATCGACCCACACTGGGGGACGGGTCTGATACACACTTGACCATCACTGGGGGGACGGGTCCGATACATACTGACCCTCACTCGGGGACGGGTCCGATACACACTGACCCTCAGTGGGGGACGGGTCCGATACACACCGACCCTCACTGGGGTACGGATCCGATACGCACACTGACCCTCACTCAGGGACGGGTCTGACACACACTGACCCTCACTGAGGGACGGGTCCGATGCACAATGACCCTCACTGGGGGACGGGTCTGACACACACTGACCCTCGCTCAGGGACGCGTCCGATGCACACTGACCCTCACTGGGGGACGGGTCCGATACATACTGACCCTCACTGGGGGGACGTATCCGATACACACTGACCCTCACTGGGGGACGGGTCCGATTAACACTGATCCTCACTGGGGGACTGGTCCGATACACACTGACCCTCACTGGGGGACGGGTCTGACACACACTGACCCTCACTCGGGGACAGGTCCGATACACACTGACCCTCACTGGGGCGGGTCTGACACACACTGTCCCTCACTGGGGGGACCGGTCCGATACACACTGACCCTCACTGGGGTACGGATCCGATACGCACACTGACCCTCACTCAGGGACGGGTCTGACACACACTGACCCTCACTGAGGGACGGGTCCGATACATACTGACCCTCACTGGGTGACGGGTCCGATACACATCGACCCACACTGGGGGACGGGTCTGATACACACTGACCCTCACTGGGGGACGGGTCCGATACATACTGACCCTCACTCGGGGACGGGTCCGATACACACTGACCCTCACTGGGGACGGGTCCGATACACACCGACCCTCACTGGGGTACGGATCCTATACGCACACTGACACTCACTCAGGGACGGGTCTGACACACACTGACCCTCACTGAGGGACGGGTCCGATGCACACTGACCCTCACTGGGGGACGGGTCTGACACACACTGACCCTCACTCAGGGACGCGTCCGATGCACACTGACCCTCACTGGGGGACGGGTCCGATACATACTGACCCTCACTGGGGGACGTATCCGATACACACTGACCCTCACTGGGGGACGGGTCCGATTAACACTGATCCTCACTGGGGGACTGGTCCGATACACACTGACCCTCACTGGGGGACGGGTCTGACACACACTGACCCTCACTCGGGAGACAGGTCAGATACACACTGACCCTCACTGGGGGCGGGTCTGACACACACTGTCCCTCACTGGGGGACGGGTCCGATACACACTGACCCTCAATGGGGGACGGGTCCGATACATACTGACCCTCACTGGGGGACCGGTCCGATACACGCTGACCCTCACTGGGGGACGGGTCCGATACACACTGTCCCTCACTGGGGGACGGGTCCGATACACACTGACCCTCACTGGGGGACTCTTCCGATACATTCTGACCCACACTCGGGGACGGGTCCGATACGCACACTGACCCCTCACTCAGGGACGGGTCTGACACACACTGACCCTCACTGGGGGACGGGTCCGATACATACTGACCCTCACTGGGGATGGGTCTGACACACACTGACCCTCACTCAGGGACGCGTCCGATGCACACTGACCCTCACTGGGGGACGGGTCCGATACATACTGAACCTCACTGGGGGACGTATCCGATACACACTGACCCTCACTGGGGGACGGGTCCGATTAACACTGATCCTCACTGGGGGACTGGTCCGATACACACTGACCCTCACTGGTGGCGGGTCTGACACACACTGTCCCTCACACTGGAGGGACGGGTCCGATACACACTGACCCTCACTGGGGGACGGGTCCGATACATACTGACCCTCACTGGGGGACCGGTCCGATACACGCTGACCCTCACTGGGGGACGGGTCCGATACATACTGACCCTCACTGGGGAACCAGTCCGATACACACTGTCCCTCACTGGGGGACTCGTCCGATACAATCTGACCCACACTCGGGGACGGGTCCGATACGCACACTGACCCTCACTGGGCGGACTGGTCCGATCCACACAGACCCTCACTGGGGGACGGGGTCCGATACACACTGACCCTCACTGGCGGACGGGCCGATACACACAGACCCTCACTGGGGGACGGGTCCGATACATACTGACCCTCACTGGAGGACGGGTCCGATACACACTGACCCTCACTGGGGGAATGGTCCGATACATACTGAACCTCACTGGGGGACGGGTCTGATACACACTGACCCTCACTGGGGGACGGGTCCGATACATACTGACCCTCACTGGGGGGACGGGTCCGATACACACTGACCCTCACTGGGGGACTCGTCCGATACATACTGACCCTCACTCGGGGACAGGTCCGATACACACTGACCCTCACTGGGGGACGGGTCCGATACACACCGACCCTCACTGGGGTACGGATCCGATACGCACACTGACCCTCACTCAGGGACGGGTCTGACACACACTGACCCTCACTGAGGGACGGGTCCGATGCACACTGACCCTCACTGGGGGACGGGTCTGACACACACTGACCCTCGCTCAGGGACGCGTCCGATGCACACTGACCCTCACTGGGGGACGGGTCCGATACATACTGACCCTCACTGGGGGACGTATCCGATTAACACTGATCCTCACTGGGGGACTGGTCCGATACACACTGACCCTCACTGGGGGACGGGTCTGACACACACTGACCCTCACTCGGGGACAGGTCCGATACACACTGACCCTCACTGGGGGCGGGTCTGACACACACTGTCCCTCACTGGGGGACCGGTCCGATACACACTGACCCTCACTGGGGTACGGATCCGATACGCACACTGACCCTCACTCAGGGACGGGTCTGACACACACTGACCCTCACTGAGGGACGGGTCCGATACACATCGACCCTCACTGGGGGACAGGTCCGATACACTCTGACCCTCACTGGGGGTCGGGTCCGATACACATCGACCCTCACTGGGGGACGGGTCCGATTCATACTGACCCTCACTGGGGAACCAGTCCGATAAACATCGACCCTCACTGGGGGACAGGTCCGATACACACTGACCCTCACTGGGGGACTCGTCCGATACATACTGACCCTCACTCGGGGACAGGTCCGATACACACTGACCCTCACTGGGGGACGGGTCCGATACACACTGACCCTCACTGGGGGACGGGTCCGATACATACTGACCCTCACTGGGGGACCGGTCCGATACACGCTGACCCTCACTGGGGGACGGGTCCGATACATACTGACCCTCACTGGGGAACCAGTCCGATACACACTGTCCCTCACTGGGGGACTCGTCCGATACAATCTGACCCACACTCGGGGACGGGTCCGATACGCACACTGACCCTCACTGGCGGACTGGTCCGATCCACACAGACCCTCACTGGGGGACGGGTCCGATACACACTGACCCTCACTGGCGGACGGGCCGATACACACAGACCCTCACTGGGGGACGGGTCCGATACATACTGACCC
Organism: Hypanus sabinus; assembly: GCF_030144855.1. Lineage (NCBI taxonomy): Eukaryota > Metazoa > Chordata > Chondrichthyes > Myliobatiformes > Dasyatidae > Hypanus > Hypanus sabinus. The sequence continues at coordinate 103,480 of NW_026779111.1, forward strand.
TCACTGGAGGACGGGTCCGATACACACTGACCCTCACTGGGGGAATGGTCCGATACATACTGAACCTCACTGGGGGACGGGTCTGATACACACTGACCCTCACTGGGGGACGGGTCCGATACATACTGACCCTCACTGGGGGACGGGTCCGATACACACTGACCCTCACTGGGGGACTCGTCCGATACATACTGACCCTCACTCGGGGACAGGTCCGATACACACTGACCCTCACTGGGGGACGGGTCCGATACACACCGACCCTCACTGGGGTACGGATCCGATACGCACACTGACCCTCACTCAGGGACGGGTCTGACACACACTGACCCTCACTGAGGGACGGGTCCGATGCACACTGACCCTCACTGGGGGACGGGTCTGACACACACTGACCCTCGCTCAGGGACGCGTCCGATGCACACTGACCCTCACTGGGGGACGGGTCCGATACATACTGACCCTCACTGGGGGACGTATCCGATTAACACTGATCCTCACTGGGGGACTGGTCCGATACACACTGACCCTCACTGGGGGACGGGTCTGACACACACTGACCCTCACTCGGGGACAGGTCCCGATACACACTGACCCTCACTGGGGGCGGGTCTGACACACACTGTCCCTCACTGGGGGACCGGTCCGATACACACTGACCCTCACTGGGGTACGGATCCGATACGCACACTGACCCTCACTCAGGGACGGGTCTGACACACACTGACCCTCACTGAGGGACGGGTCCGATACACATCGACCCTCATTGGGGGACCGGTCCGATACACTCTGACCCTCACTGGGGGTCGGGTCCGATACACATCGACCCTCACTGGGGGACGGGTCCGATTCATACTGACCCTCACTGGGGAACCAGTCCGATAAACATCGACCCTCACTGGGGGACAGGTCCGATACACACTGACCCTCACTGGGGGACTCGTCCGATACATACTGACCCTCACTCGGGGACAGGTCCGATACACACTGACCCTCACTGGGGGACGGGTCCGATACACACCGACCCTCACTGGGGGACGGGTCTGATACACATCGACCCTCACTGGGGGACGGGACTGATACACATCGACCCTCACTGGGGGACGGGTCCGATACATACTGACCCTCACTGGGGGACGGGTCCGATACACATCGACCCTCACTGGGGGACGGGTCTGATACACACTGACCCTCACTGGGGGCGGGGTCTGACACACACTGTCCCTCACTGGGGGACGGGTCCGATACACACTGACCCTCACTGGGGGACGGGTCCGATACACATCGACCCTCACTGGGGGACGGCTCTGATACACACTGACCCTCACTGGGGGAAGGGTCCGATACATACTGACCCTCACTGGGTGACGGGTCCGATACATACTGACCCTCACTCGGGGACGGGTCCGATACACACTGACCCTCACTGGGGGACGGGTCCGATACATACTGACCCTCACTCGGGGACGGGTCCGATACACACTGACCCTCACTGGGGACGGGTCCGATACACACCGACCCTCACTGGGGTACGGATCCTATACGCACACTGACCCTCACTCAGGGACGGGTCTGACACACACTGACCCTCACTGAGGGACGGGTCCGATGCACACTGACCCTCACTGGGGGACGGGTCTGACACACACTGACCCTCAATCAGGGACGCGTCCGATGCACACTGACCCTCACTGGGGGACCGGTCCGATACATACTGACCCTCACTGGGGGACGTATCCGATACACACTGACCCTCACTGGGGGACGGGTCCGATTAACACTGATCCTCACTGGGGGACTGGTCCGATACAAACTGACCCTCACTGGGGGACGGGTCTGACACACACTGACCCTCACTCGGGGACAGGTCAGATACACACTGACCCTCACTGGGGGCGGGTCTGACACACACTGTCCCTCACTGGGGGACGGGTCCGATACACACTGACCCTCAATGGGGGACGGGTCCGATACATACTGACCCTCACTGGGGAACCGGTCCGATACACGCTGACCCTCACTGGGGGACGGGTCCGATACACACTGTCCCACACTGGGGGACTCGTCCGATACATTCTGACCCACACTCGGGGACGGGTCCGATACGCACACTGACCCTCACTCAGGGACGGGTCTGACACACACTGACCCTCACTGGGGGGACGGGTCCGATACATACTGACCCTCACTGGGGGACGGGTCTGACACACACTGACCCTCACTCAGGGACGCGTCCGATGCACACTGACCCTCACTGGGGGACGGGTCCGATACATACTGACCCTCACTGGGGGACGTATCCGATACACACAGACCCTCACTGGGGGACGGGTCTGACACACACTGACCCTCACTCGGGGACAGGTCAGATACACACTGACCCTCACTGGTGGCGGGTCTGACACACACTGTCCCTCACTGGGGGACGGGTCCGATACACACTGACCCTCACTGGGGGCCGGGTCCGATACATACTGACCCTCACTGGGGAACCAGTACGATACACACTGTCCCTCACTGGGGGACTCGTCCGATACATTCTGACCCACACTCGGGGACGGGTCCGATACGCACACTGACCCTCACTCAGGGACGGGTCTGACACACACTGACCCTCACTGGGGGACGGGTCCGATACATACTGACCCTCACTGGGGGACGGGTCCGATACACACTGACCCTCACTGGCGGACTGGTCCGATCCACACAGACCCTCACTGGGGGACGGGTCCGATACACACTGACCCTCACGGGCGGACGGGCTGATACACACAGACCCTCACTGGGGGACGGGTCCGATACATACTGACCCTCACTGGAGGACGGGTCCGATACACACTGACCCTCACTGGGGGAATGGTCCGATACATACTGAACCTCACTGGGGGACGGGTCTGATACACACTGACCCTCACTGGGGGACGGGTCCGATACATACTGACCCTCACTGGGGGACGGGTCCGATACACACTGACCCTCACTGGGGGGACTCGTCCGATACATACTGACCCTCAATCGGGGACAGGTCCGATACACACTGACCCTCACTAGGGGACGGGTCCGATACACACCGACCCTCACTGGGGGGACGGGTCTGATACACATCGACCCTCACTGGGGGACGGGTCTGATACACACTGACCCTCACTGGGGGACGGGTCCGATACACATCGACCCTCACTGGGGGACGGGTCTGATACACACTGACCCTCATGGGGGACGGGTCCGATACATACTGACCCTCACTGGGGGACGGGTCCGATACACATCGACCCATACTGGGGGAACGGGTCTGATACACACTGACCCTCACTGGGGGACGGGGTCCGATACATACTGACCCCTCACTCGGGGACGGGTCCGATACACACTGACCCTCACTGGGGGACGGGTCCGATACACAGCGACCCTCACTGGGGTACGGATCCGATACGCACACTGACCCTCACTCAGGGACGGGTCTGACACACACCGACCCTCACTCGGGGACAGGTCCGATACACACTGTCCCTCACTGGGGGCGTGTCTGACACACACTGTCCCTCACTGGGGGACGGGTCCGATACACACTGACCCTCACTGGGGGACGGGTCCGATACACACTGACCCTCACTGGGGGCGGGTCTGACACACACTGTCCCTCACTGGGGGACGGGTCCGATACACACTGACCCTCACTGGGGGACGGGTCCGATACACACTGACCCTCACTGGGGACGGGTCCGATACACACTGACCCTCACTGGGGGTCGGGTCCGATACACATCGACCCTCACTGGGGGACCGGTCCGATACACACTGACCCTCACTGGGGGTCGGGTCCGATACACATCGACCCTCACTGGGGGGACGGGTCCGATTTCATACTGACCCACACTGGGGAACCAGTCCGATACACATCGACCCTCACTGGGGGACGGGTCCGATACACACTGACCCTCACTGGGGGGACTCGTCCGATACATACTGACCCTCACTCGGGGACAGGTCCGATACACACTGACCCTCACTGGGGGACGGGTCCGATACACACCGACCCTCACTGGGGGACGGGTCTGATACACATCGACCCACACTGGGGGACGGGTCTGATACACACTGACCCTCACTGGGGGACGGGTCCGATACATACTGACCCTCACTCGGGGACGGGTCCGATACACACTGACCCTCACTGGGGGACGGGTCCGATACACACCGACCCTCACTGGGGTACGGATCCGAATACGCACACTGACCCTCACTCAGGGACGGGTCTGACACACACCGACCCTCACTCGGGGACAGGTCCGATACACACTGTCCCTCACTGGGGGCGTGTCTGACACACACTGTCCCTCACTGGGGGACGGGTCCGATACACACTGACCCTCACTGGGGGACGGGTCCGATACACACTGACCCTCACTGGGGGCGGGTCTGACACACACTGTCCCTCACTGGGGGACGGGTCCGATACACACTGACCCTCACTGGGGGACGGGTCCGATACACACTGACCCTCACTGGGGGACGGGTCCGATACACACTGACCCTCACTGGGGGGTCGGGTCCGTTACACATCGACCCTCACTGGGGGACCGGTCCGATACATACTGACCCTCACTGGGAGGTCGGGTCCGATACACATCGACCCTCACTGAGGGGACGGGTCCGATTCATACTGACCCTCACTGGGGAACCAGTCCGATACACATCGACCCTCACTGGGGGACGGGTCCGATACACACTGACCCTCACTGGGGGACTCGTCCGATACATACTGACCCTCACTCGGGGACAGGTCCGATACACACTGACCCTCACTGGGGGACGGGTCCAATACACACCGACCCTCACTGGGGGACGGGTCTGATACACATCGACCCTCACTGGGGGATGGGTCTGATACAAACTGACCCTCACTGGGGGACTGGTCCGATACACATCGACCCTCACTGGGGGACGGGTCTGATACACACTGACCCTCATGGGGGACGGGTCCGATACATACTGACCCTCACTGGGGGACGGGTCCGATACACAACGACCCACACTGGGGGACGGGTCTGATACACACTGACCCTCACTGGGGGACGGGTCCGATACATACTGACCCTCACTCGGGGACGGGTCCGATACACACTGACCCTCAGTGGGGGACGGGTCCGATACACACCGACCCTCACTGGGGTACGGATCCGATACGCACACTGACCCTCACTCAGGGACGGGTCTGACACACACTGACCCTCACTGAGGGACGGGTCTGATGCACACTGACCCTCACTGGGGGACGGGTCTGACACACACTGACCCTCGCTCAGGGACGCGTCCGATGCACACTGACCCTCACTGGGGGACGGGTCCGATACATACTGACCCTCACTGGGGGACGTATCCGATACACACTGACCCTCACTGGGGGACGGGTCCGATTAACACTGATCCTCACTGGGGGACTGGTCCGATACACACTGACCCTCACTGGGGGACGGGTCTGACACACACTGGCCCTCACTCGGGGACAGGTCCGATACACACTGACCCTCACTGGGGGCGGGTCTGACACACACTGTCCCTCACTGGGGGACCGGTCCGATACACACTGACCCTCACTGGGGTACGGATCCGATACGCACACTGACCCTCACTCAGGGACGGGTCTGACACACACTGACCCTCACTGAGGGACGGGTCCGATGCACACTGACCCTCACTGGGGGACGGGTATGACACACACTGACCCTCGCTCAGGGAAGCGTCCGATGCACACTGACCCTCACTGGGGGACGGGTCCGATACATACTGACCCTCACTGGGGGACGTATCCGATACACACTGACCCTCACTGGGGGACGGGTCCGATTAACACTGATCCTCACTGGGGGACTGGTCCGATACACACTGACCCTCACTGGGGGACGGGTCTGACACACACTGACCCTCACTCGGGGACAGGTCCGATACACACTGACCCTCACTGGGGGCGGGTCTGAAACACACTGTCCCTCACTGGGGGACCGGTCCGATACACACTGACCCTCACTGGGGGACGGGTCCGATACATACTGACCCTCACTGGAGGACGGGTCCGATACACACTGACCCTCACTGGGGGAATGGTCCGATACATACTGAACCTCACTGGGGGACGGGTCTGATACACACTGACCCTCACTGGGGGACGGGTCCGATACACACTGACCCTCACTGGGGGACGGGTCCGATACACACTGACCCTCTCTGGGGGACGGGTCCGATACATACTGACCCTCACTGGGGAACGGGTCCGATACACACCGACCCTCACTCGGGGACAGGTCCGATACACACTGACCCTCACTGGGGGCGGGTCTGACACACACTGTCCCTCACTGGGGGACTGGTCCGATACACTCTGACCCTCACTGGGGGACGGGTCCGATACACACTGACCCTCACTGGGGGCGGGTCTGACACACACTGTCCCTCACTGGGGGACGGGTCCGATACACACAGACCCTCACTGGGGGACGGGTCCGATACACACTGACCCTCACTGGGGGAGGGGTCCGATACACATCGACCCACACTGGGGGACAGGTCTGATACACACTGACCCTCACTGGGGGACGGGTCCGATACATACTGACCCTCACTCGGGGACGGGTCCGATACACACTGACCCTCACTGGGGGACGGGTCCGATACACACCGACCCTCACTGGGGTACGGATCCGATACGCACACTGACCCTCACTCAGGGACGGGTCTGACACACACCGACCCTCACTCGGGGACAGGTCCGATACACACTGTCCCTCACTGGGGGCGTGTCTGACACACACTGTCCCTCACTGGGGGACGGGTCCGATACACACTGACCCTCACTGGGGGACGGGTCCGATACACACTGACCCTCACTGGGGGTGGGTCTGACACACACTGTCCCTCACTGGGGGACGGGTCCGATACACACTGACCCTCACTGGGGGACGGGTCTGATACACACTGACCCTCACTGGGGGACGGGTCCGATACACACTGACCCTCACTGGGGGTCGGGTCCGATACACATCGACCCTCACTGGGGGACCGGTCCGATACACACTGACCCTCACTGGGGGTCGGGTCCGATACACATCGACCCTCACTGGGGGACGGGTCCGATTCATACTGACCCTCACTGGGGAACCAGTCCGATACACATCGACCCTCACTGGGGGACGGGTCCGATACACACTGACCCTCACTGGGGGACTCGTCCGATACATACTGACCCTCACTCGGGGACAGGTCCGATACACACTGACCCTCACTGGGGGACGGGTCCGATACACACCGACCCTCACTGGGGGACGGGTCTGATACACATCGACCCTCACTGGGGGATGGGTCTGATACAAACTGACCCTCACTGGGGGACGGGTCCGATACACATCGACCCTCACTGGGGGACGGGTCTGATACACACTGACCCTCATGGGGGACGGGTCCGATACATACTGACCCTCACTGGGGGACGGGTCCGATACACAACGACCCACACTGGGGGACGGGTCTGATACACACTGACCCTCACTGGGGGACGGGTCCGATACATACTGACCCTCACTCGGGGACGGGTCCGATACACACTGACCCTCAGTGGGGGACGGGTCCGATACACACCGACCCTCACTGGGGTACGGATCCGATACGCACACTGACCCTCACTCAGGGACGGGTCTGACACACACTGACACTGACCCTCACTGAGGGACGGGTCCGATGCACACTGACCCTCACTGGGGGACGGGTCTGACACACACTGACCCTCGCTCAGGGACGCGTCCGATGCACACTGACCCTCACTGGGGGACGGGTCCGATACATACTGACCCTCACTGGGGGACGGGTCCGATTAACACTGATCCTCACTGGGGGACTGGTCCGATACACACTGACCCTCACGGGGGACGGGTCTGACACACACTGACCCTCACTCGGGGACAGGTCCGATACACACTGACCCTCACTGGGGGCGGGTCTGACACACACTGTCCCTCACTGGGGGACCGGTCCGATACACACTGACCCTCACTGGGGTACGGATCCGATACGCACACTGACCCTCACTCAGGGACGGGTCTGACACACACTGTCCCTCACTGAGGGACGGGTCCGATGCACACTGACCCTCACTGGGGGACGGGTCTGACACACACTGACCCTCGCTCAGGGACGCGTCCGATGCACACTGACCCTCACTGTGGGACGGGTCCGATACATACTGACCCTCACTGGGGGACGTATCCGATACACACTGACCCTCACTGGGGGACGGGTCCGATTAACACTGATCCTCACTGGGGGACTGGTCCGATACACACTGACCCTCACTGGGGGACGGGTCTGACACACACTGACCCTCACTCGGGGACAGGTCCGATACACACTGACCCTCACTGGGGGCGGGTCTGAAACACACTGTCCCTCACTGGGGGACCGGTCCGATACACACTGACCCTCACTGGGGTACGGATCCGATACGCACACTGACCCTCACTCAGGGACGGGTCTGACACACACTGACCCTCACTGAGGGACGGGTCCGATGCACACTGACCCTCACTGTTGGACGGGTCCGATACATACTGACCCTCACTGGGGGACGGGTCCGATACACACTGACCCTCACTGGCGGACTGGTCCGATCCACACAAACCCTCACTGGGGGACGGGTCCGATACACACTGACCCTCACTGGCGGACGGGTCCGATACACACAGACCCTCACTGGGGGACGGGTCCGATACCTACTGACCCTCACTGGAGGACGGGTCCGATACACACTGACCCTCACTGGGGGACGGGTCCGATACATACTGACCCTCACTGGAGGACGGGTCCGATACACACTGACCCTCACTGGGGGAATGGTCCGATACATACTGAACCTCACTGGGGGACAGGTCTGATACACACTGACCCTCACTGGGGGACGGGTCCGATACACACTGACCCTCACTGGGGGACGGGTCCGATACACACTGACCCTCTCTGGGGGACGGGTCCGATACATACTGACCCTCACTGGGGAACGGGTCCGATACACACCGACCCTCACTCGGGGACAGGTCCGATACACACTGACCCTCACTGGGGGCGGGTCTGACACACACTGTCCCTCACTGGGGGACGGGTCCGATATACACTGACCCTCACTGGGGGACGGGTCCGATACACACTGACCCTCACTGGGGGCGGGTCTGACACACACTGTCCCTCACTGGGGGACGGGTCCGATACACACTGACCCTCACTGGGGGACGGGTCCGATACACACTGACCCTCACTGAGGGACGGTCCGATACACACTGACCCTCACTGGGGGTCGGGTCCGATACACATCGACCCTCACTGGGGGACCGGTCCGATACACACTGACCCTCACTGGGGGTCGGGTCCGATACACATCGACCCTCACTGGGGGACGGGTCCGATTCATACTGACCCTCACTGGGGAACCAGTCCGATACACATCGACCCTCACTGGGGGACGGGTCCGATACACACTGACCCTCACTGGGGGACTCGTCCGATACATACTGACCCTCACTCGGGGACAGGTCCGATACACACTGACCCTCACTGGGGGACGGGTCCGATACACACCGACCCTCACTGGGGGACGGGTCTGATACACATCGACCCTCACTGGGGGACGGGTCTGATACACACTGACCCTCACTGGGGGACGGGTCCGATACACATCGACCCTCAATGGGGGACGGGTCTGATACACACTGACCCTCATGGGGGACGGGTCCGATACATACTGACCCTCACTGGGGGACGGGTCCGATACACATCGACCCACACTGGGGGACGGGTCTGATACACACTGACCCTCACTGGGGGACGGGTCCGATACATACTGACCCTCACTGGGGGACGGGTCCGATACATACTGACCCTCACTGGAGGACGGGTCCGATACACACTGACCCTCACTGGGGGAATGGTCCGATACATACTGAACCTCACTGGGGGACGGGTCTGATACACACTGACCATCACTGGGGGACGGGTCCGATACACACTGACCCTCACTGGGGGACGGGTCCGATACACACTGACCCTCTCTGGGGGACGGGTCCGATACATACTGACCCTCACTGGGGAACGGGTCCGATACACACCGACCCTCACTCGGGGACAGGTCCGATACACACTGACCCTCACTGGGGGCGGGTCTGACACACACTGTCCCTCACTGGGGGACGGGTCCGATACACAGTGACCCTCACTGGGGGACGGGTCCGATACACACTGACCCTCACTGGGGGCGGGTCTGACACACACTGTCCCTCACTGGGGGACGGGTCCGATACACACTGACCATCACTGGGGGACGGGTCCGATACACACTGACCCTCACTGGGGGACGGGTCCGATACACACTGACCCTCACTGGGGGTCGGGTCCGATACACATCGACCCTCACTGGGGGACCGGTCCGATACACACTGACCCTCACTGGGGGTCGGGTCCGATACACATCGACCCTCACTGGGGGACGGGTCCGATTCATACTGACCCTCACTGGGGGACGGGTCCGATACACACCGACCCTCACTGGGGGACGGGTCTGATACACATCGACCCTCACTGGGGGACGGGTCTGATACACACTGACCCTCACTGGGGGACGGGTCCGATACACATCGACCCTCACTGGGGGACGGGTCTGATACACACTGACCCTCATGGGGGACGGGTCCGATACATACTGACCCTCACTGGGGGACGGGTCCGATACACATCGACCCACACTGGGGGACGGGTCTGATACACACTGACCTTCACTGGGGGACGGGTCCGATACATACTGACCCTCACTCGGGGACGGGTCCGATACACACTGACCCTCACTGGGGGACGGGTCCGATACACACCGACCCTCACTGGGGTACGGATCCGATACGCACACTGACCCTCACTCAGGGACGGGTCTGACACACACTGACCCTCACTGAGGGACGGGTCCGATGCACACTGACCCTCACTGGGGGACGGGTCTGATACACACTGACCCTCGCTCAGGGACGCGTCCGATGCACACTGACCCTCACTGGGGGACGGGTCCGATACATACTGACCCTCACTGGGGGACGTATCCGATACACACTGACCCTCACTGGGGGACGGGTCCGATTAACACTGATCCTCACTGGGGGACTGGTCCGATACACACTGACCCTGACTGGGGGACGGGTCTGACACACACTGACCCTCACTCGGGGACAGGTCCGATACACACTGACCCTCACTGGGGGCGGGTCTGACACACACTGTCCCTCACTGGGGGACCGGTCCGATACACACTGACCCACACTGGGGTACGGATCCGATACGCACACTGACCCTCACTCAGGGACGGGTCTGACACACACTGACCCTCACTGAGGGACGGGTCCGATGCACACTGACCCTCACTGGGGGACGGGTCCGATACATACTGACCCTCAGTGGGGGACGTATCCGATACACACTGACCCTCACTGGGGGACGGGTCCGATTAACACTGATCCTCACTGGGGGACTGGTCCGATACACACTGACCCTCACTGGGGGACGGGTCTGACACACACTGACCCTCACTCGGGGACAGGTCCGATACACACTGACCCTCACTGGGGGCGGGTCTGACACACACTGTCCCTTACTGGGGGACCGGTCCGATACACACTGACCCTCACTGGGGTACGGATCCGATACGCACACTGACCCTCACTCAGGGACGGGTCTGACACACACTGACCCTCACTGGGGGACTCGTCCGATACATACTGACCCTCACTCGGGGACAGGTCCGATACACACTGACCCTCACTGGGGGACGGGTCCGATACACACCGACCCTCACTGGGGGACGGGTCTGATACACATCGACCCTCACTGGGGGACGGGTCTGATACACACTGACCCTCATGGGGGACGGGTCCGATACATACTGACCCTCACTGGGGGACGGGTCCGATACACATCGACCTACACTGGGGGACGGGTCTGATACACACTGACCCTCACTGGGGGACGGGTCCGATACATACTGACCCTCACTCGGGGACGGGTCCGATACACACTGACCCTCAGTGGGGGACGGGTCCGATACACACCGACCCTCACTGGGGTACGGATCCGATACGCACACTGACCCTCACTGGGGGACGGGTCCGATACATACTGACCCTCACTGGGGGACGTATCCGATACACACTGACCCTCACTGGGGGACGGGTCCGATTAACACTGATCCTCACTGGGGGACTGGTCCGATACACACTGCCCCTCACTGGGGGACGGGTCTGACACACACTGACCCTCACTCGGGGACAGGTCCGATACACACTGACCCTCACTGGGGTACGGATCCGATACGCACACTGACCCTCACTCAGGGACGGGTCTGACACACACTGACCCTCACTGAGGGACGGGTCCGATGCACACTGACCCTCACTGGGGGACGGGTCCGATACAGACTGACCCTCACTGGGGGACGGGTCCGATACACACTGACCCTCACTGGCGGACTGGTCCGATCCACACAGACCCTCACTGGGGGACGGGTCCGATACACACTGACCCTCATTGGGGGACGGGTCCGATACACACTGACCCTCACTGGGGGACGGGTCCGATACACACTGACCCTCAATGGGGGCGGGTCTGACACACACTGTCCCTCACTGGGGGACGGGTCCGATACACACTGACCCTCACTGGGGGACGGGTCCGATACACACTGACCCTCACTGGGGGACGGGTCCGATACACACTGACCCTCACTGGGGGTCGGGTCCGATACACATCGACCCTCACTGGGGGACCGGTCCGATACACACTGACCCTCACTGGGGCTCGGGTCCGATACACATCGACCCTCACTGGGGGACGGGTCCGATTCATACTGACCCTCACTGGGGAACCAGTCCGATACACATCGACCCTCACTGGGGGACGGGTCCGATACACACTGACCCTCACTGGGGGACTCGTCCGATACATACTGACCCTCACTCGGGGACAGGTCCGATACACACTGACCCTCACTGGGGGACGGGTCCGATACACATCGACCCTCACTGGGGGATGGGTCTGATACAAACTGACCCTCACTGGGGGACGGGTCCGATACACATCGACCCTCACTGGGGGACCGGTCTGATACACACTGACCCTCATGGGGGACGGGTCCGATACATACTGACCCTCACTGGGGGACGGGTCCGATACACATCGACCCACACTGGGGGACGGGTCTGATACACACTGACCCTCACTGGTGGACGGGTCCGATACATACTGACCCTCACTCGGGGACGGGTCCGATACGCACACTGACCCTCACTCAGGGACGGGTCTGACACACACTGACCCTCACTGAGGGACGGGTCCGATGCACACTGACCCTCACTGGGGGACGGGTCCGATACAGACTGACCCTCACTGGGGGACGGGTCCGATACACACTGACCCTCACTGGCGGACTGGTCCGATCCACACAGACCCTCACTGGGGGACGGGTCCGATACACACTGACCCTCACTGGCGGACGGGTCCGATACACACAGACGCTCACTGGGGGACGGGTCTGACACACACTGACCCTCACTCGGGGACAGGTCCGATACACACTGACCCTCACTGGGGGCGGGTCTGACACACACTGTCCCTTACTGGGGGACCGGTCCGATACACACTGACCCTCACTGGGGTACGGATCCGATACGCACACTGACCCTCACTCAGGGACGGGTCTGACACACACTGACCCTCACTGGGGGACTCGTCCGATACATACTGACCCTCACTCGGGGACAGGTCCGATACACACTGACCCTCACTGGGGGACGGGTCCGATACACACCGACCCTCACTGGGGGACGGGTCTGATACACATCGACCCTCACTGGGGGACGGGTCTGATACACACTGACCCTCATGGGGGACGGGTCCGATACATACTGACCCTCACTGGGGGACGGGTCCGATACACATCGACCTACACTGGGGGACGGGTCTGATACACACTGACCCTCACTGGGGGACGGGTCCGATACATACTGACCCTCACTCGGGGACGGGTCCGATACACACTGACCCTCAGTGGGGGACGGGTCCGATACACACCGACCCTCACTGGGGTACGGATCCGATACGCACACTGACCCTCACTGGGGGACGGGTCCGATACATACTGACCCTCACTGGGGGACGTATCCGATACACACTGACCCTCACTGGGGGACGGGTCCGATTAACACTGATCCTCACTGGGGGACTGGTCCGATACACACTGCCCCTCACTGGGGGACGGGTCTGACACACACTGACCCTCACTCGGGGACAGGTCCGATACACACTGACCCTCACTGGGGTACGGATCCGATACGCACACTGACCCTCACTCAGGGACGGGTCTGACACACACTGACCCTCACTGAGGGACGGGTCCGATGCACACTGACCCTCACTGGGGGACGGGTCCGATACAGACTGACCCTCACTGGGGGACGGGTCCGATACACACTGACCCTCACTGGCGGACTGGTCCGATCCACACAGACCCTCACTGGGGGACGGGTCCGATACACACTGACCCTCATTGGGGGACGGGTCCGATACACACTGACCCTCACTGGGGGACGGGTCCGATACACACTGACCCTCAATGGGGGCGGGTCTGACACACACTGTCCCTCACTGGGGGACGGGTCCGATACACACTGACCCTCACTGGGGGACGGGTCCGATACACACTGACCCTCACTGGGGGACGGGTCCGATACACACTGACCCTCACTGGGGGTCGGGTCCGATACACATCGACCCTCACTGGGGGACCGGTCCGATACACACTGACCCTCACTGGGGCTCGGGTCCGATACACATCGACCCTCACTGGGGGACGGGTCCGATTCATACTGACCCTCACTGGGGAACCAGTCCGATACACATCGACCCTCACTGGGGGACGGGTCCGATACACACTGACCCTCACTGGGGGACTCGTCCGATACATACTGACCCTCACTCGGGGACAGGTCCGATACACACTGACCCTCACTGGGGGACGGGTCCGATACACATCGACCCTCACTGGGGGATGGGTCTGATACAAACTGACCCTCACTGGGGGACGGGTCCGATACACATCGACCCTCACTGGGGGACCGGTCTGATACACACTGACCCTCATGGGGGACGGGTCCGATACATACTGACCCTCACTGGGGGACGGGTCCGATACACATCGACCCACACTGGGGGACGGGTCTGATACACACTGACCCTCACTGGTGGACGGGTCCGATACATACTGACCCTCACTCGGGGACGGGTCCGATACGCACACTGACCCTCACTCAGGGACGGGTCTGACACACACTGACCCTCACTGAGGGACGGGTCCGATGCACACTGACCCTCACTGGGGGACGGGTCCGATACAGACTGACCCTCACTGGGGGACGGGTCCGATACACACTGACCCTCACTGGCGGACTGGTCCGATCCACACAGACCCTCACTGGGGGACGGGTCCGATACACACTGACCCTCACTGGCGGACGGGTCCGATACACACAGACGCTCACTGGGGGACGGGTCCGATACATACTGACCCTCACTGGAGGACGGGTCCGATACACACTGACCCTCACTGGGGGAATGGTCCGATACATACTGAACCTCACTGGGGGACTGGTCTGATTCACACTGACCCTCACTGGGGGACGGGTCCGATACACACTGACCCTCTCTGGGGGACGGGTCCGATACATACTGGCCCTCACTGGGGAACGGGTCCGATACACACCGACCCTCACTCGGGGACAGGTCCGATACACACTGACCCTCACTGGGGGCGGGTCTGACACACACTGTCCCTCACTGGGGGACGGGTCCGATACACACTGACCCTCACTGGGGGACGGGTCCGATACACACTGACCCTCACTGGGGGCGGGTCTGACACACACTGTCCCTCACTGGGGGACGGGTCCGATACACACTGACCCTCACTGGGGGACGGGTCCGATACACACTGACCCTCACTGGGGGTCGGGTCCGATACACATCGACCCTCACTGGGGGACGGGTCCGATTCATACTGACCCTCACTGGGGAACCAGTCCGATACACATCGACCCTCACTGGGGGACGGGTCCGATACACACTGACCCTCACTGGGGGACTCGTCCGATACATACTGACCCTCACTGGGGGACAGGTCCGATACACACTGACCCTCACTGGGGGACGGGTCCGATACACACCGACCCTCACTGGGGGACGGGTCAGATACACATCGACCCTCACTGGGGGACGGGTCTGATACACACTGACCCTCACTGGGGGACGGGTCCGATACACATCGACCCTCACTGGGGGACGGGTCTGATACACACTGACCCTCATGGGGGACGGGTCCGATACATACTGACCCTCACTGGGGGACGGGTCCGATACACATCGACCCACACTGGGGGACGGGTCTGATACACACTGACCCTCACTGGGGGACGGGTCCGATACATACTGACCCTCACTCGGGGACGGGTCCGATACACACTGACGCTCACTGGGGGACGGGTCCGATACACACTGACCCTCACTGGGGGACGGGTCCGATACATACTGACCCTCACTGGGGGACGTATCCGATACACACTGACCCTCACTGGGGGACGGGTCCGATTAACACTGATCCTCACTGGGGGACTGGTCCGATACACACTGACCCTGACTGGGGGACGGGTCTGACACACACTGACCCTCACTCGGGGACAGGTCCGATACACACTGACCCTCACTGCGGGCGGGTCTGACACACACTGTCCCTCACTGGGGGACCGGTCCGATACACACTGACCCTCACTGGGGTACGGATCCGATACGCACACTGACCCTCACTCAGGAACGGGTCTGACACACACTGACCCTCACTGAGGGATGGGTCCGATGCACACTGACCCTCACTGGGGGACGGGTCTGACACACACTGACCCTCGCTCAGGGATGCGTCCGATGCACACTGACCCTCACTGGGGGACGGGTCCGATACATACTGACCCTCACTGGGGGACGTATCCGATACACACTGACCCTCACTGGGGGACGGGTCCGATTAACACTGATCCTCACTGGGGGACTGGTCCGATACACACTGACCCTCACTGGGGGACGGGTCTGACACACACTGACCCTCACTCGGGGACAGGTCCGATACACACTGACCCTCACTGGGGGCGGGTCTGACACTCACTGTCCCTTACTGGGGGACCGGTCCGATACACACGGACCCTCACTGGGGTACGGATCCGATTCGCACACTGACCCTCACTCAGGGACGGGTCTGACACACACTGACCCTCACTGAGGGACGGGTCCGATGCACACTGACCCTCACTGGGGGACGGGTCTGACACACACTGACCCTCGCTCAGGGATGCGTCCGATGCACACTGACCCTCACTGGGGGACGGGTCCGATACATACTGACCCTCACTGGGGGACGTATCCGATACACACTGACCCTCACTGGGGGACGGGTCCGATTAACACTGATCCTCACTGGGGGACTTGTCCGATACACACTGACCCTCACTGGGGGACGGGTCTGACACACACTGACCCTCACTCGGGGACAGGTCCGATACACACTGACCCTCACTGGGGGCGGGTCTGACACACACTGTCCCTTACTGGGGGACCGGTCCGATACACACTGACCCTCACTGGGGTACGGATCCGATACGCACACTGACCCTCACTCAGGGACGGGTCTGACACACACTGACCCTCACTGAGGGACGGGTCCGATGCACACTGACCCTCACTGGGGGACGGGTCCGATACAGACTGACCCTCACTGGGGGACGGGTCCGATACACGCTGACCCTCACTGGCGGACTGGTCCGATCCACACAGACCCTCACTGGGGGACGGGTCCGATACACACTGACCCTCTCTGGCGGACGGGTCCGATACACACAGACCCTCACTGGGGGATGGGTCCGATACTTACTGACCCTCACTGGAGGACGGGTCCGATACACACTGACCCTCACTGGGAGAATGGTCCTATACATACTGAACCTCACTGGGGGACGGGTCTGATTCACACTGACCCTCACTGGGGGACGGGTCCGATACACACTGACCCTCACTGGGGGACGGGTCCGATACACACTGACCCTCTCTGGGGGACGGGTCCGATACATACTGACCCTCACTGGGGAACGGGTCCGATACACACCGACCCTCACTCGGGGACAGGTCCGATACACACTGACCCTCACTGGGGGCGGGTCTGACACACACTGTCCCTCACTGGGGGACGGGTCCGATACACACTGACCCTCACTGGGGGACGGGTCCGATACACACTGACCCTCACTGGGGGCGGGTCTGACACACACTGTCCCTCACTGTGGGACGGGTCCGATACACACTGACCCTCACTGGGGGACGGGTCCGATACACACTGACCCTCACTGGGGGACGGGTCCGATACACACTGACCCTCACTGGGGGTCGGGTCCGATACACATCGACCCTCACTGGGGGACCGGTCCGATACACACTGACCCTCACTGGGGGTCGGGTCCGATACACATCGACCCTCACTGGGGGACGGGTCCGATTCATACTGACCCTCACTGGGGAACCAGTCCGATACACATCGACCCTCACTGGGGGACGGGTCCGATACACACTGACCCTCACTGGGGGACTCGTCCGAAACATACTGACCCTCACTCGGGGACATGTCCGATACACACTGACCCTCACTGGGGGACGGGTCCGATACACACCGACCCTCACTGGGGGACGGGTCTGATACACATCGACCCTCACTGGGGGACGGGTCCGATACACACTGACCCTCACTGGGGGACGGGTCCGATACACATCGACCCTCACTGGGGGACGGGTCTGATACACACGGACCCTCATGGGGGACGGGTCCGATACATACTGACCCTCACTTGGGGACGGGTCCGATACACATCGACCCACACTGGGGGACGGGTCTGATACACACTGACCCTCACTGGGGGACGGGTCCGATACATACTGACCCTCACTCGGGGACGGGTCCGATACACACTGACCCTCACTGGGGGACGGGTCCGATACACACCGACCCTCACTGGGGTACGGATCCGATACGCACACTGACCCTCACTCAGTGATGGGTCTGACACACACTGACCCTCACTGAGGGACGGGTCCGATGCACACTGACCCTCACTGGGGGACGGGTCTGACACACACTGACCCTCGCTCAGGGACGCGTCCGATGCACACTGACCCTCACTGGGGGACGGGTCCGATACATACTGACCCTCACTGGGGGACGTATCCGATACACACTGACCCTCACTGCGGGACGGGTCCGATTAACACTGATCCTCACTGGGGGACTGGTCCGATACACACTGACCCTCACTGGGGGACGGGTCTGACACACACTGACCCTCACTCGGGGACAGGTCCGATACACACTGACCCTCACTGGGGGCGGGTCTGACACACACTGTCCCTCACTGGGGGACCGGTCCGATACACACTGACCCTCACTGGGGTACGGATCCGATACGCACACTGACCCTCACTCAGGGACGGGTCTGACACACACTGACCCTCACTGAGGGACGGGTCCGATGCACACTGACCCTCACTGGGGGACGGGTCTGACACACACTGACACTCGCTCAGGGACGGGTCCGATGCACACTGACCCTCACTAGGGGACGGGTCCGATACATACTGACCCTCACTGGGGGACGTATCCGATACACACTGACCCTCACTGGGGGACGGGTCCGATTAACACTGATCCTCACTGGGGGACTGGTCCGATACACACTGACCCTCACTGGGGGACGGGTCTGACACACACTGACCCTCACTCGGGGACAGGTCCGATACACACTGACCCTCACTGGGGGCGGGTCTGACACACACTGTCCTCACTGGGGTACGGATCCGATACGCACACTGACCCTCACTCAGGGACGGGTCTGACACACACTGACCCTCACTGAGGGACGGGTCCGATGCACACTGACCCTCACTGGGGGACGGGTCTGACACACACTGACCCTCGCTCAGGGACGCGTCCGATGCACACTGACCCTCACTGGGGGACGGGTCCGATACATACTGACCCTCACTGGGGGACGTATCCGATACACACTGACCCTCACTGGGGGACGGGTCCGATTAACACTGATCCTCTCTGGGGGACTGGTCCGATACACACTGACCCTCACTGGGGGACGGGTCTGACACACACTGACCCTCACTCCGGGACAGGTCCGATACACACTGACCCTCACTGGGGGCGGGACTGACACACACTGTCCCTCACTGGGGGACCGGTCCGATACACACTGACCCTCACTGGGGGACGGGTCCGATACATTCTGACCCTAACTGGGGGACGGGTCCGATACACACTGACCCTCACTGAGGGACGGGTCCGATACACACTGACCCTCACTGAGGGACGGGTCTGACAAACACCGACCCTCACTGGAGGACGGTTCCGATACATACTGACCCTCACTGGGGGACAGGTCCGATGCACGCTGACCCTCACTGGGGGACGGGTCTGATACGTACTGACCCTCACTGGGGGACGGGTCCGATACACACTGACCCTCACTGGGGGACAGGTCCGATGCACGCTGACCCTCACTGGAGGACGGGTCCGACACATACTGACCCTCACTGGGGGACAGGTCCGATGCACGCTGACCCTCACTGGGGGACGGGTCTGATACGTACTGACCCTCACTGGGGGACGGGTCCGATACACACTGACCCTCACTGGGGGACGGGTCCGATACATACTGACCCTCACTGGGGGACGGGTCCGATACACATCGACCCTCACTGGGGGACGGGTCTGATACACACTGACCCTCATGGGGGACGGGTCCGATACATACTGACCCTCACTGGGGGACGGGTCCGATACACATCGACCCACACTGGGGGACGGGTCTGATACACACTGACCCTCACTGGGGGACGGGTCCGATACATACTGACCCTCACTCGGGGACGGGTCCGATACACACTGACCCTCACTGGGGGACGGGTCCGATACACACCGACCCTCACTGGGGTATGGATCCGATACGCACACTGACCCTCACTCAGGGACGGGTCTGACACACACTGACCCTCACTGAGGGACGGGTCCGATGCACACTGACCCTCACTGGGGGACGGGTCTGACACACACTGACCCTCGCTCAGGGACGCGTCCGATGCACACTGACCCTCACTGGGGGACGGGTCCGATACATACTGACCCTCACTGGGGGACGTATCCGATACACACTGACCCTCACTGGGGGACGGGTCCGATTAACACTGATCCTAACTGGGGGACTGGTCCGATACACACTGACCCTGACTGGGGGACGGGTCTGACACACACTGACCCTCACTCGGGGACAGCTCCGATACACACTGACCCTCACTGGGGGCGGGTCTGACACACACTGTCCCTCACTGGGGGACCGGTCCGATACACACTGACCCTCACTGGGGTACGGATCCGATACGCACACTGACCCTCACTCAGGGACGGGTCTGACACACACTGACCCTCACTGAGGGACGGGTCCGATGCACACTGACCCTCACTGGGGGACGGGTCTGACACACACTGACCCTCGCTCAGGGATGTGTCCGATGCACACTGACCCTCACTGGGGGACGGGTCCGATACATACTGACCCTCACTGGGGGACGTATCCGATACACACTGACCCTCACTGGAGGACGGGTCCGATTAACACTGATCCTCACTGGGGGACTGGTCCGATACACACTGACCCTCACTGCGGGCGGGTCTGACACACACTGTCCCTCACTGGGGGACCGGTCCGATACACACTGACCCTCACTGGGGTACGGATCCGATACGCACACTGACCCTCACTCAGGAACGGGTCTGACACACACTGACCCTCACTGAGGGATGGGTCCGATGCACACTGACCCTCACTGGGGGACGGGTCTTACACACACTGACCCTCGCTCAGGGATGCGTCCGATGCACACTGACCCTCACTGGGGGACGGGTCCGATACATACTGACCCTCACTGGGGGACGTATCCGATACACACTGACCCTCACTGGGGGACGGGTCCGATTAACACTGATCCTCACTGGGGGACTGGTCCGATACACACTGACCCTCACTGGGGGACGGGTCTGACACACACTGACCCTCACTCGGGGACAGGTCCGATACACACTGACCCTCACTGGGGGCGGGTCTGACACTCACTGTCCCTTACTGGGGGACCGGTCCGATACACACGGACCCTCACTGGGGTACGGATCTAATACGCACACTGACCCTCACTCAGGGACGGGT
The DNA here is from genome assembly GCF_030144855.1 of Hypanus sabinus. Taxonomy (NCBI): domain Eukaryota; kingdom Metazoa; phylum Chordata; class Chondrichthyes; order Myliobatiformes; family Dasyatidae; genus Hypanus; species Hypanus sabinus. The sequence continues at coordinate 125,901 of NW_026779111.1, forward strand.
CTGACACACACTGACCCTCACTGAGGGACGGGTCCGATGCACACTGACCCTCACTGGGGGACGGGTCTGACACACACTGACCCTCGCTCAGGGATGCGTCCGATGCACACTGACCCTCACTGGGGGACGGGTCCGATACATACTGACCCTCACTGGGGGACGTATCCGATACACACTGACCCTCACTGGGGGACGGGTCCGATTAACACTGATCCTCACTGGGGGACTGGTCCGATACACACTGACCCTCACTGGGGGACGGGTCTGACACACACTGACCCTCACTCGGGGACAGGTCCGATACACACTGACCCTCACTGGGGGCGGGTCTGACACACACTGTCCCTTACTGGGGGACCGGTCCGATACACACTGACCCTCACTAGGGTACGGATCCGATACGCACACTGACCCTCACTCAGGGACGGGTCTGACACACACTGACCCTCACTGAGGGACGGGTCCGATGCACACTGACCCTCACTGGGGGACGGGTCCGATACAGACTGACCCTCACTGGGGGACGGGTCCGATACACACTGACCCTCACTGGCGGACTGGTCCGATCCACACAGACCCTCACTGGGGGACGGGTCCGATGCACACTGACCCTCACTGGGGGACGGGTCTGACACACACTGACCCTCGCTCAGGGATGTGTCCGATGCACACTGACCCTCACTGGGGGACGGGTCCGATACATACTGACCCTCACTGGGGGACGTATCCGATACACACTGACCCTCACTGGAGGACGGGTCCGATTAACACTGATCCTCACTGGGGGACTGGTCCGATACACACTGACCCTCACTGGGGGACGGGTCTGACACACACTGACCCTCACTCGGGGACAGGTCCGATACACACTGACCCTCACTGGGGGCGGGTCTGACACACACTGTTCCTTACTGGGGGACCGGTCCGATACACACTGACCCTCACTGGGGTACGGATCCGATACGCACACTGACCCTCACTCAGGGACGCGTCTGACACACACTGACCCTCACTGAGGGACGGGTCCGATGCACACTGACCCTCACTGGGGGACGGGTCCGATACAGACTGACCCTCACTGGGGGACGGGTCCGATACACACTGACCCTCACTGGCGGACTGGTCCGATCCACACAGACCCTCACTGGGGGACGGGTCCGATACACACTGACCCTCACTGGCGGACGGGTCCGATACACACCGACCCTCACTGGGGGACGGGTCCGATACATACTGACCCTCACTGGAGGACGGGTCCGATACACACTGACCCTCACTGGGGGAATGGTCCGATACATACTGAACCTCACTGGGGGACGGGTCTGATTCACACTGACCCTCACTGGGGGACGGGTCCGATACACACTGACCCTCACTGGGGGACGGGTCCGATACACACTGACCCTCTCTGGGGGACGGGTCCGATACATACTGACCCTCACTGGGGAACGGGTCCGATACACACCGACCCTCACTCGGGGATAGGTCCGATACACACTGACCCTCACTGGTGGCGGGTCTGACACACACTGTCCCTCACTGGGGGACGGGTCCGATACACACTGACCCTCACTGGGGGACGGGTCCGATACACACTGACCCTCACTGGGGGCGGGTCTGACACACTGTCCCTCACTGGGGGACGGGTCCGACACACACTGACCCTCACTGGGGGACGGGTCCGATACACACTGACCCTCACTGGGGGACGGGTCCGATACACACTGACCCTCACTGGGGGTCGGGTCCGATACACATCGACCCTCACTGGGGGACCGGTCCGATACACACTGACCCTCACTGGGGGTCGGGTCCGATACACATCGACCCTCACTGGGGGACGGGTCCGATTCATACTGACCCTCACTGGGGAACCAGTCCGATACACATCGACCCTCACTGGGGGACTGGTCCGATACACACTGACCCTCACTGGGGGACTCGTCCGATACATACTGACCCTCACTCGGTGACAGGTCCGATACACACTGACCCTCACTGGGGTACGGATCCGATACGCACACTGACCCTCACTCAGGGACGGGTCTGACACACACTGACCCTCACTGAGGGACGGGTCCGATGCACACTGACCCTCACTGGGGGACGGGTCTGACACACACTGACCCTCGCTCAGGGACGCGTCCGATGCACACTGACCCTCACTGGGGGACGGGTCCGATACATACTGACCCTCACTGGGGGACGTATCCGATACACACTGACCCTCACTGCGGGACGGGTCCGATTAACACTGATCCTCACTGGGGGACTGGTCCGATACACACTGACCCTCACTGGGGGACGGGTCTGACACACACTGACCCTCACTCGGGGACAGGTCCGATACACACTGACCCTCACTGGGGGCGGGTCTGACACACACTGTCCCTCACTGGGGGACCGGTCCGATACACACTGACCCTCACAGGGGTACGGATCCGATACGCACACTGACCCTCACTCAGGGACGGGTCTGACACACACTGACCCTCACTGAGGGACGGGTCCGATGCACACTGACCCTCACTGGGGGACGGGTCTGACACACACTGACCCTCGCTCAGGGACGCGTCCGATGCACACTGACCCTCACTAGGGGACGGGTCCGATACATACTGACCCTCACTGGGGAACGTATCCGATACACACTGACCCTCACTGGGGGACGGGTCCGATTAACACTGATCCTCACTGGGGGACTGGTCCGATACACACTGACCCTCACTGGGGGACGGGTCTGACACACACTGACCCTCACTCGGGGACAGGTCCGATACACACTGACCCTCACTGGGGGCGGGTCTGACACACACTGTCCTCACTGGGGTACGGATCCGATACGCACACTGACCCTCACTCAGGGACGGGTCTGACACACACTGACCCTCACTGAGGGACGGGTCCGATGCACACTGACCCTCACTGGGGGACGGGTCTGACACACACTGACCCTCGCTCAGGGACGCGTCCGATGCACACTGACCCTCACTGGGGGACGGGTCCGATACATACTGACCCTCACTGGGGGACGTATCCGATACACACTGACCCTCACTGGGGGACGGGTCCGATTAACACTGATCCTCTCTGGGTGACTGGTCCGATACACACTGACCCTCACTGGGGGACGGGTCTGACACACACTGACCCTCACTCCGGGACAGGTCCGATACACACTGACCCTCACTGGGGGCGGGACTGACACACACTGACCCTCGCTCAGGGACGCGTCCGATGCACACTGACCCTCACTGGGGGACGGGTCCGATACATACTGACCCTCACTGGGGGACGTATCCGATACACACTGACCCTCACTGGGGGACGGGTCCGATTAACACTGATCCTCTCTGGGTGACTGGTCCGATACACACTGACCCTCACTGGGGGACGGGTCTGACACACACTGACCCTCACTCCGGGACAGGTCCGATACACACTGACCCTCACTGGGGGCGGGACTGACACACACTGTCCCTCACTGGGGGACCGGTCCGATACACACTGACCCTCACTGGGGGACGGGTCCGATACATTCTGACCCTAACTGGGGGACGGGTCCGATACACACTGACCCTCACTGAGGGACGGGTCCGATACACACTGACCCTCACTGAGGGACGGGTCTGACAAACACCGACCCTCACTGGAGGACGGTTCCGATACATACTGACCCTCACTGGGGGACAGGTCCGATGCACGCTGACCCTCACTGGGGGACGGGTCTGATACGTACTGACCCTCACTGGGGGACGGGTCCGATACACACTGACCCTCACTGGGGGACAGGTCCGATGCACGCTGACCCTCACTGGCGGACGGGTCCGACACATACTGACCCTCACTGGGGGACAGGTCCGATGCACGCTGACCCTCACTGGGGGACGGGTCTGATACGTACTGACCCTCACTGGGGGACGGGTCCGATACACACTGACCCTCACTGGGGGACGGGTCCGATACATACTGACCCTCACTGGGGGACGGGTCCGATACACATCGACCCTCACTGGGGGACGGGTCTGATACACACTGACCCTCATGGGGGACGGGTCCGATACATACTGACCCTCACTGGGGGACGGGTCCGATACACATCGACCCACACTGGGGGACGGGTCTGATACACACTGACCCTCACTGGGGGACGGGTCCGATACATACTGACCCTCACTCGGGGACGGGTCCGATACACACTGACCCTCACTGGGGGACGGGTCCGATACACACCGACCCTCACTGGGGTACGGATCCGATACGCACACTGACCCTCACTCAGGGACGGGTCTGACACACACTGACCCTCACTGAGGGACGGGTCCGATGCACACTGACCCTCACTGGGGGACGGGTCTGACACACACTGACCCTCGCTCAGGGACGCGTCCGATGCACACTGACCCTCACTGGGGGACGGGTCCGATACATACTGACCCTCACTGGGGGACGTATCCGATACACACTGACCCTCACTGGGGGACGGGTCCGATTAACACTGATCCTCACTGGGGGACTGGTCCGATACACACTGACCCTGACTGGGGGACGGGTCTGACACACACTGACCCTCACTCGGGGACAGCTCCGATACACACTGACCCTCACTGGGGGCGGGTCTGACACACACTGTCCCTCACTGGGGGACCGGTCCGATACACACTGACCCTCACTGGGGTACGGATCCGATACGCACACTGACCCACACTCAGGGACGGGTCTGACACACACTGACCCTCACTGAGGGACGGGTCCGATGCACACTGACCCTCACTGGGGGACGGGTCTGACACACACTGACCCTCGCTCAGGGATGTGTCCGATGCACACTGACCCTCACTGGGGGACGGGTCCGATACATACTGACCCTCACTGGGGGACGTATCCGATACACACTGACCCACACTGGAGGACGGGTCCGATTAACACTGATCCTCACTGGGGGACTGGTCCGATACACACTGACCCTCACTGCGGGCGGGTCTGACACACACTGTCCCTCACTGGGGGACCGGTCCGATACACACTGACCCTCACTGGGGTACGGATCCGATACGCACACTGACCCTCACTCAGGAACGGGTCTGACACACACTGACCCTCACTGAGGGATGGGTCCGATGCACACTGACCCTCACTGGGGGACGGGTCTGACACACACTGACCCTCGCTCAGGGATGCGTCCGATGCACACTGACCCTCACTGGGGGACGGGTCCGATACATACTGACCCTCACTGGGGGACGTATCCGATACACACTGACCCTCACTGCGGGACGGGTCCGATTAACACTGATCCTCACTGGGGGACTGGTCCGATACACACTGACCCTCACTGGGGGACGGGTCTGACACACACTGACCCTCACTCGGGGACAGGTCCGATACACACTGACCCTCACTGGGGGCGGGTCTGACACTCACTGTCCCTTACTGGGGGACCGGTCCGATACACACGGACCCTCACTGGGGTACGGATCTAATACGCACACTGACCCTCACTCAGGGACGGGTCTGACACACACTGACCCTCACTGAGGGACGGGTCCGATGCACACTGACCCTCACTGGGGGACGGGTCTGACACACACTGACCCTCGCTCAGGGATGCGTCCGATGCACACTGACCCTCACTGGGGGACGGGTCCGATACATACTGACCCTCACTGGGGGACGTATCCGATACACACTGACCCTCACTGGGGGACGGGTCCGATTAACACTGATCCTCACTGGGGGACTGGTCCGATACACACTGACCCTCACTGGGGGACGGGTCTGACACACACTGACCCTCACTCGGGGACAGGTCCGATACACACTGACCCTCACTGGGGGCGGGTCTGACACACACTGTCCCTTACTGGGGGACCGGTCCGATACACACTGACCCTCACTGGGGTACGGATCCGATACGCACACTGACCCTCACTCAGGGACGGGTCTGACACACACTGACCCTCACTGAGGGACGGGTCCGATGCACACTGACCCTCACTGGGGGACGGGTCCGATACAGACTGACCCTCACTGGGGGACGGGTCCGATACACACTGACCCTCACTGGGGGAATGGTCCGATACATACTGAACCTCACTGGGGGACGGGTCTGATTCACACTGACCCTCACTGGGGGACGGGTCCGATACACACTGACCCTCACTGGGGGACAGGTCCGATACACACTGACCCTCTCTGGGGGACGGGTCCGATACACACTGACCCTCACTGGGGGAATGGTCCGATACATACTGAACCTCACTGGGGGACGGGTCCGATACACACTGACCCTCACTGGGGAACGGGTCCGATACACACCGACCCTCACTCGGGGACAGGTCCGATACACACTGACCCTCACTGGGGGCGGGTCTGACACACACTGTCCCTCACTGGGGGACGGGTCCGATACAGACTGACCCTCACTGGGGGACGGGTCCGATACACACTGTCCCTCACTGGGGGACTCGTCCGAAACATACTGACCCTCACTCGGGGACAGGTCCGATACACACTGACCCTCACTGGGGGACGGGTCCGATACACACCGACCCTCACTGGGGGACGGGTCTGATACACATCGACCCTCACTGGCGGACGGGTCCGACACATACTGACCCTCACTGGGGGACAGGTCCGATGCACGCTGACCCTCACTGGGGGACGGGTCTGATACGTACTGACCCTCACTGGGGGACGGGTCCGATACACACTGACCCTCACTGGGGAACGGGTCCGATACATACTGACCCTCACTGGGGGACGGGTCCGATACACATCGACCCTCACTGGGGGACGGGTCTGATACACACTGACCCTCATGGGGGACGGGTCCGATACATACTGACCCTCACTGGGGGACGGGTCCGATACACATCGACCCACACTGGGGGACGGGTCTGATACACACTGACCCTCACTGGGGGACTGGTCCGATACATACTGACCCTCACTCGGGGACGGGTCCGATACACACTGACCCTCACTGGGGGACGGGTCCGATACACACCGACCCTCACTGGGGTACGGATCCGATACGCACACTGACCCTCACTCAGGGACGGGTCTGACACACACTGACCCTCACTGAGGGACGGGTCCGATGCACACTGACCCTCACTGGGGGACGGGTCTGACACACACTGACCCTCGCTCAGGGACGCGTCCGATGCACACTGACCCTCACTGGGGGACGGGTCCGATACATACTGACCCTCACTGGGGGACGTATCCGATACACACTGACCCTCACTGGGGGACGGGTCCGATTAACACTGATCCTCACTGGGGGACTGGTCCGATACACACTGACCCTGACTGGGGGACGGGTCTGACACACACTGACCCTCACTCGGGGACAGCTCCGATACACACTGACCCTCACTGGGGGCGGGTCTGACACACACTGTCCCTCACTGGGGGACCGGTCCGATACACACTGACCCTCACTGGGGTACGGATCCGATACGCACACTGACCCTCACTCAGGGACGGGTCTGACACACACTGACCCTCACTGAGGGACGGTTCCGATGCACACTGACCCTCACTGGGGGACGGGTCTGACACACACTGACCCTCGCTCAGGGATGTGTCCGATGCACACTGACCCTCACTGGGGGACGTATCCGATACACACTGACCCTCACTGGAGGACGGGTCCGATTAACACTGATCCTCACTGGGGGACTGGTCCGATACACACTGACCCTCACTGGGGGACGGGTCTGACACACACTGACCCTCACTCGGGGACAGGTCCGATACACACTGACCCTCACTGGGGGCGGGTCTGACACACACTGTTCCTTACTGGGGGACCGGTCCGATACACACTGACCCTCACTGGGGTACGGATCCGATACGCACACTGACCCTCACTCAGGGACGCGTCTGACACACACTGACCCTCACTGAGGGACGGGTCCGATGCACACTGACCCTCACTGGGGGACGGGTCCGATACAGACTGACCCTCACTGGGGGACGGGTCCGATACACACTGACCCTCACTGGCGGACTGGTCCGATCCACACAGACCCTCACTGGGGGACGGGTCCGATACACACTGACCCTCACTGGCGGACGGGTCCGATACACACCGACCCTCACTGGGGGACGGGTCCGATACATACTGACCCTCACTGGAGGACGGGTCCGATACACACTGACCCTCACTGGGGGAATGGTCCGATACATACTGAACCTCACTGGGGGACGGGTCTGATTCACACTGACCCTCACTGGGGGACGGGTCCGATACACACTGACCCTCACTGGGGGACGGGTCCGATACACACTGACCCTCTCTGGGGGACGGGTCCGATACATACTGACCCTCACTGGGGAACGGGTCCGATACACACCGACCCTCACTCGGGGACAGGTCCGATACACACTGACCCTCACTGGTGGCGGGTCTGACACACACTGTCCCTCACTGGGGGACGGGTCCGATACACACTGACCCTCACTGGGGGACGGGTCCGATACACACTGACCCTCACTGGGGGACGGGTCCGATACACACTGACCCTCACTGGGGGCGGGTCTGACACACTGTCCCTCACTGGGGGACGGGTCCGACACACACTGACCCTCACTGGGGGACGGGTCCGATACACACTGACCCTCACTGGGGGACGGGTCCGATACACACTGACCCTCACTGGGGGCGGGTCTGACACACTGTCCCTCACTGGGGGACGGGTCCGACACACACTGACCCTCACTGGGGGACGGGTCCGATACACACTGACCCTCACTGGGGGACGGGTCCGATACACACTGACCCTCACTGGGGGTCGGGTCCGATACACATCGACCCTCACTGGGGGACCGGTCCGATACACACTGACCCTCACTGGGGGTCGGGTCCGATACACATCGACCCTCACTGGGGGACGGGTCCGATTCATACTGACCCTCACTGGGGAACCAGTCCGATACACATCGACCCTCACTGGGGGACGGGTCCGATACACACTGACCCTCACTGGGGGACTCGTCCGATACACACTGACCCTCACTGGGGGACGGGTCCGATACACACCGACCCTCACTGGGGTATGGATCCGATACGCACACTGACCCTCACTGGGGGACGGGTCTGATACACATCGATCCTCACTGGGGGACGTGTCCGATACACACTGACCCTCACTGGGGGACGGGTCCGATTAACACTGATCCTCACTGGGGGACTGGTCCGATACACACTGACCCTCACTGGGGGACGGGTCTGACACACACTGACCCTCACTCGGGGACGGGTCCGATACACACTGACCCTCACTGTGGGCGGGTCTGACACACACTGTCCCTCACTGGGGGACCGGTCCGATACACACTGACCCTCACTGGGGGACGGGTCCGATACATTCTGACCCTAACTGGGGGACGGGTCCGATACACACTGACCCTCACTGAGGGACGGGTCCGATACACACTGACCCTCACTGAGGGACGGGTCTGACAAACACCGACCCTCACTGGAGGACGGGTCCGATACATACTGACCCTCACTGGGGGACAGGTCCGATGCACGCTGACCCTCACTGGGGGATGGGTCTGATACGTACTGACCCTCACTGGGGGACGGGTCCGATACACACTGACCCTCACTGGGGGACAGGTCCGATGCACGCTGACCCTCACTGGCGGACGGGTCCGACACATACTTACCCTCACTGGGGGACAGGTCCGATGCACGCTGACCCTCACTGGGGGACGGGTCTGATACGTACTGACCCTCACTGGGGGACGGGTCCGATACACACTGACCCTCACTGGGGGACGGGTCCGATACATACTGACCCTCACTGGGGGACGGGTCCGATACATACTGACCCTCACTGGGGGACGGGTCTGACACACACCCACTCTCACTTGGGGTGGATTTGTAAGGTGTGTTCTGAGGGGTCTTGGTTGGTTCTGCCAGTACATGGCGCAGATGGTCAGTAAATGACTGTGGCTGGGGTCTCAGTAGATAATGGGGGGCACGGTTTATTGTTGTTGACGTAGGCAGTAATCTTGGTGTCCAAGTCCCTGGCTTCCTGTAAGTGTCTCCACAGGCTGGAACATCTGTAAAGGAATTGTAGAGCATTGCCTGCCTTTACTAAACCAGGCACTACGTTCAGGAGTTGGAATGTTACGTTATAAAACTCTACTCAGGCCGCATCTCGAGGGCTGCATTCAGTTCTGCTGGAGCTGAGCTTTGTGAGCGGCCTTCGAGCTGGAAAGTGGAGAGTGTTCTATCGCACTCCTGACTTCAGCCTTGTAGGTGGCAGACAGTATTCAGAGAGTTGGGAGGTGAGATACATAGTGTACACAAAAACAGGCCCTTCAGCCCCCATTCTGCCATCCAAGATGCCAATTAGCCTCTGATTTGTCCATATCTAAACCTAAGTATACGGGCACACCAGTCTGACTCTGCCAGCCTCAGTGCAGTCCTGGTAATCCAGTATACTACCTAAATGATTAATTTAGCAATGCATTATGGAGTAGACCACATCACTACACCGCCCCTACAACCCCCAAACCCCATTAACCTACCCGTTACGTCTTTGGACTGTGGGAGGAAACCCACACATTCCACAGGGACAACGTACAGAGACTCCTTACAGAACTGTGCTGAACTCCAGAAAACCCCAAACTCCGAACTCTGAACACACACACACACTCTCTCTCACACACACACTCACACTCACAGACACACTCTCTCTCTCACACACACACTCACACTCATAGACACACTCTCTCTCTCACACACACACTCTCTCTCACACACACACTTACACTCACAGACACACTCCCTCACACACATACACTCTCTCTCTATCTCACACAAACACACACTCACAGAGAGTCAGGGGAGAGTTTCTCACTTTGTACCAAGGACTCATGGGGGGGTCAGGGATGTAATGTGGGAGAGAACTGGATCACGTGGAGGAAACCCACAGGCAGATACACACACACACACTCACACTCACACACATACACTCTCTCTCACACACACACTCTCTCACTCACTCACTCACACATACACTCACAGACACTCACTCATTCGCACACACTCTCTCACACACTCACACTCACACACTCTCACACACACTCTCTCTCACATACACTCTCTCTCACACACACACACTCACACACACTCTCTCTCACACGCACACACTCTCTCACACATACACTCACACTCACACACACTCTCTCACACACACACTCACACATACACTCTCTCTCACACACACACACACTCACACACATAGACACACTCTCTCTCTCACACACACACACACACACTGTCTCTCACACACACACTCTCTCACACACACACTCTCTCACACACACACACACTCACACACATACGCTCTCTCTCTCACACAAACACACACACACACTCACACTCTCACACACACACTCACACTCACTCACTCTCACACACACACACTGTCAGAGAGTCAGGGGGGAGTTTCTCACTTTGTACCAAGGACTCATGGGGGGGTCAGGGATGTAATGTGGGAGAGAACTGGAACACGTGGAGGAAACCCACAGGCAGATACACACACACACACTCACACTCACACACATACACTCTCTCTCACACACACACACACTCTCTCACTCACTCACACATACACTCACAGACACTCACTCATTCGCACACACTCTCTCACACACTCACACTCACACACACTCTCACACACACACTCTCTCTTACACACACCCTCTCTATCACACACACTCTCTCTCACACGCACACACTCTCTCACACATACACTCACACTCACACACACTCTCTCTCACACACACTCACACACATACACTCTCTCACACACACACACTCTCTCACACACACTCTCTCTCACACACACCCTCTCTCTCACACGCACACACTCTCTCACACATACACTCACACTCACACACACTCTCTCTCACACACACTCACACACATACACTCTCTCTCACACACACACACTCTCTCACACACACTCTCTCTCACACACACCCTCTCTATCACACACACTCTCTCACACACGCACACACTCACACACACACTCTCTCACACATACACTCACACTCACACACACACTCTCACACACACTCACACACATAGACACACTCTCTCATACACTCTCACATTCATAGACACACTCTCTCTCACACAGACACACACACTCTCTCACACACACTCTCTCTCACACACACACACTCACACACATAGACACACTCTCTCTCTCACACACACACACACACTGTCTCTCACACACACACTCTCTCACACACATACTCACACACTCTCTCTCACACGCACACTCACACACATGCACATTCACACACATTAACTCTCACACACACTCTCTCTCACACGCACACTCACACACATGCACATTCACACACACTCTCTCTCTCACACACTCACACACACACTGTCACACACACTCACTCACATACACTCTCTCTCACGCTCACATTCTCGCAGACACATACACTCACACTCTCACACACACAGTGTCACACACACTCTCACACACACACACAGACACACCCACTCACACACATTCACTCTCTCACACACACACACACTCTCACACACACAGACACACACACTCACACACATTCACTCTCTCACACACACACACACACTATATGAAACGATTTGTAGTTGGGGCATTTCTAAGTTATTTGTCACTCTCTTCCCCTTCATCCCTCCAGGAACAGAGGTTGCTGATGTCGGAGGTCAGTTCAAGCGGGGACGATGACGCTGGGCCGGGGTTAGTGCGTCGGAGCTGGAAGGAACCTACCAGCAGTGAGGAAAGGGAAGTGGAAAGGGGAGCGCCCATGGGCGATGGGGGGGCCGGTCAGCCCCAGTACCCTATGCTTCGCCCAGCACGGATCCGATCCTTCATCCAGACCCGCCCTTCCTTCAGGAGGCACAGCTGGGAGCCAGGACGCGTCCTAAAGCTGGAGACCGAGGTCGAGGAGGAGCACAGGTAGACTGGGATCAGAGGACAAGGGGACAGCAGCAGGTGTCAGGGGTCTGGTAGAAGTCAGGGGTCAAGGATGAGGAAGAGGTCAGGGGTTGAGAATCAGGGGTCAGGGTGAGAGTTTCTGATCGGGAATTGGGGTGAAAAGAGAGGGGTGGAAAAGGCTCAGTGATTGGGTCAGGGGTTATGGGGAGGCAGTCGGGGTCAGGCTGCGGAGAGGAGAGGTGGTTGGGAAGGAAATGGGGTGTGGGGAGGTAGAGGGAATGGGATAAGTTGTAGCTGGGGAGGGGGAAGAAAGGGGAGAACAAAGGGCAGATGTGAGAGGTATAGGACGTTTGACACTTTCCCTTCACTCACACCACCCCCAAACCAGTGTCAGTCTGGAGGACCTGGAGGGTGGGTCAGCGGATGGCCCTCGGCTGCTGGCGTGGGTAAGGCACCGGAGTCATGATCCCCGTCGGCTCGGCATCACCATCAGCACTGGCGAACTGGACACGTGGCTGGCGATGACCGAGGAGGAGCCCGAGGAGGAGGTAAGGGCGAGGGTGGGGAGGGGGTGAGGGAAGGTGGTGGGATGTTGAATGGGATGTGGGGTGTGAGGGGGTTGGAGGGAAAGCAGAAGAGGGGAGTGGTGTGGAGGAGAGGGAGGTGAAGGGGGCTGGAGAGAATGGTGGTGTGAGGGAATGGTGTGGTGAGGTGAGAATGGAATACAGATGGAAGTGGAACGCATGGGGGATCGACAGAGAGACCCCAAGTGGGACCGGGCAGGAGACACCTCCCTCATCACATATCCCAGAGATGGGAAATCTGTTGCACACACAAAGGCACAAACGCAGAGTAGGGGAGGACAGCACCTGGGAACAATGAAACCTGGGGGAGGGGCAACATCTTCATCGAGAGGAAGTGGTTGAGGCAGGTACATCAACAACATGTAAAAGACGGACAGGTACACGGATAGGAAAGGTTTAGAGGGATACGGAGAGGTACACGGATAGGAAAGGTTTAGAGGGATACGGACAGGTACACGGATAGGAAATGTTTAGAGGGATACGGACAGGTACACGGATAGGAAAGGTTTAGAGGGATACGGACAGGTACACGGATAGGAAAGGTTTAGAGGGATACGGACAGGTACACGGATAGGAACGGTTTAGAGGGATATGGACAGGTACACGGATAGGAAATGTTTAGAGGGATATGGACAGGTACATGGAGAGGAACGGTTTAGAGGGATATGGACAGGTACACGGATAGGAAATGTTTAGAGGGATACGGACAGGTACACGGATAGGAAAGGTTTAGAGGGAAACGGACAGGTACACGGATAGGAAAGGTTTAGAGGGAAACGGACAGGTACACGGATAGGAAAGGTGTAGAGGGATACGGACAGGTACACGGATAGGAAATGTTTAGAGGGATACGGAGAGGCACATAGATAGGAAAGGTTTAGAGAGATACGGACAGGTACACGGATAGGAAAGGTATAGAGGGATACGGACAGGTACACGGATAGGAAATGTTTAGAGGGATATGGACAGTTACACGGATAGGAAAGGTTTAGAGGGATACGGACAGGTACACGGATAGGAAATGTTTAGAGGGATATGGACAGGTACATGGATAGGAAATGTTTAGAGGGATATGGACAGGTACATGGATAGGAAATGTTTAGAGGGATACGGACAGGTACATGGATAGGAAAGGTTTAGAGGGATATGGACAGGTACACGGATAGGAAAGTTTCAGAGGGATATGGACAGGTACATGGATAGGAAAGGTTTAGAGGGATGCGGACAGGTACACGGATAGGAAATGTTTAGAGGGATATGGACAGGTACATGGATAGGAAAGGTTTAGAGGGATACGGACAGGTACACGGATAGGAAATGTTTAGAGGGATATGGACAGGTACACAGATAGGAAAGTTTCAGAGGGATACGGACAGGTAAACGGATAGGAAAGGTTTAGAGGGATACGGACAGGGACACAGATAGGAAAAGTTTAGAGGGATACGGACAGGTACACGGATAGGAAAGGTTTAGAGGGATACGGACAGGTACACGGATAGGAAATGTTTAGAGGGATATGGACAGGTACACGGATAGGAACGGTTTAGAGGGATATGGACAGGTACACGGATAGGAAATGTTTAGAGGGATACGGACAGGTACACGGATAGGAAAGGTTCAGAGGGATACGAACAGGTACATGGATAGGAAAGGTTTAGAGGGATACAGACAGGTACACGGATAGGAACGGTTTAGAGGGATATGGACAGGTACACGGATAGGAAATGTTTAGAGGGATATGGACAGGTACATGGAGAGGAACGGTTTAGAGGGATATGGACAGGTACACGGATAGGAAATGTTTAGAGGGATACGGACAGGTACACGGATAGGAAAGGTTTAGAGGGAAACGGACAGGTACACGGATAGGAAAGGTTTAGAGGGAAACGGACAGGTACACGGATAGGAAAGGTATAGAGGGATACGGACAGGTACACGGATAGGAAATGTTTAGAGGGATATGGACAGTTACACGGATAGGAAAGGTTTAGAGGGATACGGACAGGTACACGGATAGGAAATGTTTAGAGGGATATGGACAGGTACATGGATAGGAAATGTTTAGAGGGATATGGACAGGTACATGGATAGGAAATGTTTAGAGGGATACGGACAGGTACATGGACAGGAAAGGTTTAGAGGGATATGGACAGGTACACGGATAGGAAAGTTTCAGAGGGATATGGACAGGTACATGGATAGGAAAGGTTTAGAGGGATACGGAGAGGTACACGGATAGGAAAGGTTTAGAGGGATACGGACAGGTACACGGATAGGAAATGTTTAGAGGGATATGGACAGGTACACAGATAGGAAAGTTTCAGAGGGATACGGACAGGTAAACGGATAGGAAAGGTTTAGAGGGATACGGACAGGGACACAGATAGGAAAAGTTTAGAGGGATACGGACAGGTACACGGATAGGAAAGGTTTAGAGGGATACGGACAGGCACACGGATAGGAAAGGTTTAGAGGGATTCGGACAGGTACATAGATAGGAAAGGTTTAGAGGGATACGGACAGGTACACGGATAGGAATGGTTTAGAGGGATATGGACAGGTACACGGATAGGAAATGTTTAGAGGGATATGGACAGGTACACGGATAGGAAATGTTTAGAGGGATACGGACAGGTACACGGATAGGAAAGGTTCAGAGGGATACGAACAGGTACATGGATAGGAAAGGTTTAGAGGGATACAGACAGGTACATGGATAGGAACGGTTTAGAGGGATATGGACAGGTACACGGATAGGAAATGTTTAGAGGGATATGGACAGGTACATGGAGAGGAACGGTTTAGAGGGATATGGACAGGTACACGGATAGGAAATGTTTAGAGGGATACGGACAGGTACACGCATAGGAAAGGTTTAGAGGGAAACGGACAGGTACACGGATAGGAAAGGTTTAGAGGGAAACGGACAGGTACACGGATAGGAAAGGTGTAGAGGGATACGGACAGGTACACGGATAGGAAATGTTTAGAGGGATACGGAGAGGCACATAGATAGGAAAGGTTTAGAGAGATACGGACAGGTACACGGATAGGAAAGGTTTAGAGGGAAACGGACAGGTACACGGATAGGAAAGGTTTAGAGGGAAACGGACAGGTACACGGATAGGAAAGGTGTAGAGGGATACGGACAGGTACACGGATAGGAAATGTTTAGAGGGATACGGAGAGGCACATAGATAGGAAAGGTTTAGAGAGATACGGACAGGTACACGGATAGGAAAGGTTTAGAGGGAAACGGACAGGTACACGGATAGGAAAGGTATAGAGGGATACGGACAGGTACACGGATAGGAAATGTTTAGAGGGATATGGACAGTTACACGGATAGGAAAGGTTTAGAGGGATACGGACAGGTACACGGATAGGAAATGTTTAGAGGGATATGGACAGGTACATGGATAGGAAATGTTTAGAGGGATATGGACAGGTACATGGATAGGAAATGTTTAGAGGGATACGGACAGGTACATGGACAGGAAAGGTTTAGAGGGATATGGACAGGTACACGGATAGGAAAGTTTCAGAGGGATATGGACAGGTACATGGATAGGAAAGGTTTAGAGGGATACGGAGAGGTACACGGATAGGAAAGGTTTAGAGGGATACGGACAGGTACACGGATAGGAAATGTTTAGAGGGATATGGACAGGTACACAGATAGGAAAGGTTTAGAGGGATTCGGACAGGTACATAGATAGGAAAGGTTTAGAGGGATACGGACAGGTACACGGATAGGAATGGTTTAGAGGGATATGGACAGGTACACGGATAGGAAATGTTTAGAGGGATATGGACAGGTACACGGATAGGAACGGTTTAGAGGGATATGGACAGGTACACGGATAGGAAATGTTTAGAGGGATACGGACAGGTACACGGATAGGAAAGGTTCAGAGGGATACGAACAGGTACATGGATAGGAAAGGTTTAGAGGGATACAGACAGGTACATGGATAGGAACGGTTTAGAGGGATATGGACAGGTACACGGATAGGAAATGTTTAGAGGGATATGGACAGGTACATGGAGAGGAACGGTTTAGAGGGATATGGACAGGTACACGGATAGGAAATGTTTAGAGGGATACGGACAGGTACACGCATAGGAAAGGTTTAGAGGGAAACGGACAGGTACACGGATAGGAAAGGTTTAGAGGGAAACGGACAGGTACACGGATAGGAAAGGTGTAGAGGGATACGGACAGGTACACGGATAGGAAATGTTTAGAGGGATACGGAGAGGCACATAGATAGGAAAGGTTTAGAGAGATACGGACAGGTACACGGATAGGAAAGGTTTAGAGGGAAACGGACAGGTACACGGATAGGAAAGGTTTAGAGGGAAACGGACAGGTACACGGATAGGAAAGGTGTAGAGGGATACGGACAGGTACACGGATAGGAAATGTTTAGAGGGATACGGAGAGGCACATAGATAGGAAAGGTTTAGAGAGATACGGACAGGTACACGGATAGGAAAGGTATAGAGGGATACGGACAGGTACACGGATAGGAAATGTTCAGAGGGATATGGACAGTTACACGGATAGGAAAGGTTTAGAGGGATACGGACAGGTACACGGATAGGAAATGTTTAGAGGGATATGGACAGGTACATGGATAGGAAATGTTTAGAGGGATATGGACAGGTACATGAATAGGAAATGTTTAGAGGGATACGGACAGGTACATGGATAGGAAAGGTTTAGAGGGATATGGACAGGTACACGGATAGGAAAGTTTCAGAGGGATATGGACAGGTACATGGATAGGAAAGGTTTAGAGGGATGCGGACAGGTACACGGATAGGAAATGTTTAGAGGGATATGGACAGGTACATGGATAGGAAAGGTTTAGAGGGATATGGACAGGTACACGGATAGGAAATGTTTAGAGGGATATGGACAGGTACACAGATAGGAAAGTTTCAGAGGGATACGGACAGGTAAACGGATAGGAAAGGTTTAGAGGGATACGGACAGGGACACAGATAGGAAAAGTTTAGAGGGATACGGACAGGTACACGGATAGGAAAGGTTTAGAGGGATACGGACAGGCACACGGATAGGAAAGGTTTAGAGGGATTCGGACAGGTACATAGATAGGAAAGGTTTAGAGGGATACGGACAGGTACACGGATAGGAATGGTTTAGAGGGATATGGACAGGTACACGGATAGGAAATGTTTAGAGGGATATGGACAGGTACACGAATAGGAACGGTTTAGAGGGATATGGACAGGTACACGGATAGGAAAGGTTCAGAGGGATACGAACAGGTACATGGATAGGAAAGGTTTAGAGGGATACAGACAGGTACATGGATAGGAAAGGATTAGAGGGATATGGACAGGTACATGGATAGGAAAGGTTTAGAGGGATACGGACAGGTACACGGATATGAAATGTTTAGAGGGATATGGACAGGTACATGGATAGGAAAGGTTTAGAGGGATACGGACAGGTACATGGATAGGAAAGGTTTAGAGGGATACGGACAGGTACACGGATAGGAAATGTTTAGAGGGATATGGACAGGTACATGGATAGGAAAGGATTAGAGGGATACGGACAGGTAGACGGATAGGAAATGTTTAGAGGGATATGAACAGGTACATGGATAGGAAAGGTTTAGAGGGATACGGACAGGTACATGGATAGGAAAGGTTTAGAGGGATACAGACAGGTACATGGATAGGAAAGGATTAGAGGGATATGGACAGGTACATGGATAGGAAAGGTTTAGAGGGATACGGACAGGTACACGGATATGAAATGTTTAGAGGGATACGGAGAGGTACACGGATAGGAAAGGTTTAGAGGGATACGGACAGGTACACGGATAGGAAATGTTTAGAGGGATACGGACAGGTACACGGATAGGAAAGGTTTAGAGGGATACGGACAGGTACACGGATAGGAAAGGTTTAGAGGGATACGGACAGGTACACGGATAGGAAAGGTTCAGAGGGATATGAACAGGTACATGGATAGGAAAGGTTTAGAGGGATACGGACAGGTACATGGATAGGAAAGGTTTAGAGGGATACAGACAGGTACATGGATAGGAAAGGATTAGAGGGATATGGACAGGCACATGGATAGGAAAGGTTTAGAGGGATACGGACAGGTACACGGATATGAAAGGTTTAGAGGGATACGGACAGGTACACGGATATGAAATGTTTAGAGGGATATGGACAGGTACATGGATAGGAAAGGTTTAGAGGGATACGGACAGGTACATGGATAGGAAAGGTTTAGAGGGATACGGACAGGTACACGGATAGGAAATGTTTAGAGGGATATGGACAGGTACATGGATAGGAAAGGATTAGAGGGATACGGACAGGTAGACGGATAGGAAATGTTTAGAGGGATATGAACAGGTACATGGATAGGAAAGGTTTAGAGGGATACGGACAGGTACATGGATAGGAAAGGTTTAGAGGGATACAGACAGGTACATGGATAGGAAAGGATTAGAGGGATATGGACAGGTACATGGATAGGAAAGGTTTAGAGGGATACGGACAGGTACACGGATATGAAATGTTTAGAGGGATACGGAGAGGTACACGGATAGGAAAGGTTTAGAGGGATACGGACAGGTACACGGATAGGAAATGTTTAGAGGGATACGGACAGGTACACGGATAGGAAAGGTTTAGAGGGATACGGACAGGTACACGGATAGGAAAGGTTTAGAGGGATACGGACAGGTACACGGATAGGAAAGGTTCAGAGGGATATGAACAGGTACATGGATAGGAAAGGTTTAGAGGGATACGGACAGGTACATGGATAGGAAAGGTTTAGAGGGATACAGACAGGTACATGGATAGGAAAGGATTAGAGGGATATGGACAGGCACATGGATAGGAAAGGTTTAGAGGGATACGGACAGGTACACGGATATGAAATGTTTAGAGGGATACGGAGAGGTACACGGATAGGAAAGGTTTAGAGGGATACGGACAGGTACACGGATAGGAAATGTTTAGAGGGATACGGACAGGTACACGGATAGGAAAGGTTTAGAGGGATACGGACAGGTACACGGATAGGAAAGGTTTAGAGGGATACGGACAGGTACACGGATAGGAACGGTTTAGAGGGATATGGACAGGTACACGGATAGGAAATGATTAGAGGGATATGGACAGGTACATGGAGAGGAACGGTTTAGAGGGATATGGACAGGTACACGGATAGGAAATGTTTAGAGGGATACGGACAGGTACACGGATAGGAAAGGTTTAGAGGGAAACGGACAGGTACACGGATAGGAAAGTTTAGAGGGAAACGGACAGGTACACGGATAGGAAAGGTGTAGAGGGATACGGACAGGTACACGGATAGGAAATGTTTAGAGGGATACGGAGAGGCACATAGATAGGAAAGGTTTAGAGAGATACGGACAGGTACACGGATAGGAAAGGTATAGAGGGATACGGACAGGTACACGGATAGGAAATGTTTAGAGGGATATGGACAGTTACACGGATAGGAAAGGTTTAGAGGGATACGGACAGGTACACGGATAGGAAATGTTTAGAGGGATATGGACAGGTACATGGATAGGAAATGTTTAGAGGGATATGGACAGGTACATGGATAGGAAATGTTTAGAGGGATACGGACAGGTACATGGATAGGAAAGGTTTAGAGGGATATGGACAGGTACACGGATAGGAAAGTTTCAGAGGGATATGGACAGGTACATGGATAGGAAAGGTTTAGAGGGATGCGGACAGGTACACGGATAGGAAATGTTTAGAGGGATATGGACAGGTACATGGATAGGAAAGGTTTAGAGGGATACGGACAGGTACACGGATAGGAAATGTTTAGAGGGATATGGACAGGTACACAGATAGGAAAGTTTCAGAGGGATACGGACAGGTAAACGGATAGGAAAGGTTTAGAGGGATACGGACAGGGACACAGATAGGAAAAGTTTAGAGGGATACGGACAGGTACACGGATAGGAAAGGTTTAGAGGGATACGGACAGGCACACGGATAGGAAAGGTTTAGAGGGATTCGGACAGGTACATAGATAGGAAAGGTTTAGAGGGATACGGACAGGTACACGGATAGGAATGGTTTAGAGGGATATGGACAGGTACACGGATAGGAAATGTTTAGAGGGATATGGACAGGTACACGGATAGGAACGGTTTAGAGGGATATGGACAGGTACACGGATAGGAAATGTTTAGAGGGATACGGACAGGTACACGGATAGGAAAGGTTCAGAGGGATACGAACAGGTACATGGATGGGAAAGGTTTAGAGGGATACAGACAGGTACATGGATAGGAACGGTTTAGAGGGATATGGACAGGTACACGGATAGGAAATGTTTAGAGGGATATGGACAGGTACATGGAGAGGAACGGTTTAGAGGGATATGGACAGGTACACGGATAGGAAATGTTTAGAGGGATACGGACAGGTACACGGATAGGAAAGGTTTAGAGGGAAACGGACAGGTACACGGATAGGAAAGGTTTAGAGGGAAACGGACAGGTACACGGATAGGAAAGGTGTAGAGGGATACGGACAGGTACACGGATAGGAAATGTTTAGAGGGATACGGAGAGGCACATAGATAGGAAAGGTTTAGAGAGATACGGACAGGTACACGGATAGGAAAGGTATAGAGGGATACGGACAGGTACACGGATAGGAAATGTTCAGAGGGATATGGACAGTTACACGGATAGGAAAGGTTTAGAGGGATACGGACAGGTACACGGATAGGAAATGTTTAGAGGGATATGGACAGGTACATGGATAGGAAATGTTTAGAGGGATATGGACAGGTACATGGATAGGAAATGTTTAGAGGGATACGGACAGGTACATGGATAGGAAAGGTTTAGAGGGATATGGACAGGTACACGGATAGGAAAGTTTCAGAGGGATATGGACAGGTACATGGATAGGAAAGGTTTAGAGGGATGCGGACAGGTACACGGATAGGAAATGTTTAGAGGGATATGGACAGGTACATGGATAGGAAAGGTTTAGAGGGATACGGACAGGTACACGGATAGGAAATGTTTAGAGGGATATGGACAGGTACACAGATAGGAAAGTTTCAGAGGGATACGGACAGGTAAACGGATAGGAAAGGTTTAGAGGGATACGGACAGGGACACAGATAGGAAAAGTTTAGAGGGATACGGACAGGTACACGGATAGGAAAGGTTTAGAGGGATACGGACAGGCACACGGATAGGAAAGGTTTAGAGGGATTCGGACAGGTACATAGATAGGAAAGGTTTAGAGGGATACGGACAGGTACACGGATAGGAATGGTTTAGAGGGATATGGACAGGTACACGGATAGGAAATGTTTAGAGGGATATGGACAGGTACACGAATAGGAACGGTTTAGAGGGATATGGACAGGTACACGGATAGGAAATGTTTAGAGGGATACGGACAGGTACACGGATAGGAAAGGTTCAGAGGGATACGAACAGGTACATGGATAGGAAAGGTTTAGAGGGATATGGACAGGTACATGGATAGGAAAGGTTTAGAGGGATACGGACAGGTACATGGATAGGAAAGGTTTAGAGGGATACGGACAGGTACACGGATAGGAAATGTTTAGAGGGATATGGACAGGTACATGGATAGGAAAGGATTAGAGGGATACGGACAGGTACATGGATAGGAAAGGTTTAGAGGGATACGGAAAGGTACACGGATAGGAAATGTTTAGAGGGATATGGACAGGTACACAGATAGGGAAGTTTCAGAGGGATACGGACAGGTAAACGGATAGGAAAGGTTTAGAGGGATACGGACAGGGACACAGATAGGAAAAGTTTAGAGGGATACGGACAGGTACACGGATAGGAAAGGTTTAGAGGGATACGGACAGGCACACGGATAGGAAAGGTTTAGAGGGATTCGGACAGGTACATAGATAGGAAAGGTTTAGAGGGATACGGACAGGTACACGGATAGGAATGGTTTAGAGGGATATGGACAGGTACACGGATAGGAAATGTTTAGAGGGATATGGACAGGTACACGGATAGGAAAGGTATAGAGGGATACGGACAGGTACACGAATAGGAAATGTTTAGAGGGATACGGACAGTTACACGGATAGGAAAGGTTTAGAGGGATACGGACAGGTACACGGATAGGAGCGGTTTAGAGGGATATGGACAGGTACACGGATAGGAAATGTTTAGAGGGATATGGACAGGTACATGGAGAGGAACGGTTTAGAGGGATATGGACAGGTACACGGATAGGAAATGTTTAGAGGGATACGGACAGGTACACGGATAGGAAAGGTTTAGAGGGAAACGGACAGGTACACGGATAGGAAAGGTTTAGAGGGAAACGGACAGGTACACGGATAGGAAAGGTGTAGAGGGATACGGACAGGTACACGGATAGGAAATGTTTAGAGGGATATGGACAGGTACATGGATAGGAAATGTTTAGAGGGATATGGACAGGTACATGGATAGGAAATGTTTAGAGGGATACGGACAGGTACATGGATAGGAAAGGTTTAGAGGGATAAGGACAGGTACACGGATAGGAAAGTTTCAGAGGGATATGGACAGGTACATGGATAGGAAAGGTTTAGAGGGATGCGGACAGGTACATGGATAGGAAAGGTTTAGAGGGATGCGGACAGGTACATGGATAGGAAAAGTTTAGAGGGATACGGACAGGTACACGGATAGGAAAGGTTTAGAGGGATACGGACAGGCACACGGATAGGAAAGGTTTAGAGGGATTCGGACAGGTACATAGATAGGAAAGGTTTAGAGGGATACGGACAGGTACACGGATAGGAATGGTTTAGAGGGATATGGACAGGTACACGGATAGGAAATGTTTAGAGGGATATGGACAGGTACACGAATAGGAACGGTTTAGAGGGATATGGACAGGTACACGGATAGGAAATGTTTAGAGGGATACGGACAGGTACACGGATAGGAAAGGTTCAGAGGGATACGAACAGGTACATGGATAGGAAAGGTTTAGAGGGATATGGACAGGTACATGGATAGGAAAGGTTTAGAGGGATACGGACAGGTACATGGATAGGAAAGGTTTAGAGGGATACGGACAGGTACACGGATAGGAAATGTTTAGAGGGATATGGACAGGTACATGGATAGGAAAGGATTAGAGGGATACGGACAGGTACATGGATAGGAAAGGTTTAGAGGGATACGGAAAGGTACACGGATAGGAAATGTTTAGAGGGATATGGACAGGTACACAGATAGGGAAGTTTCAGAGGGATACGGACAGGTAAACGGATAGGAAAGGTTTAGAGGGATACGGACAGGGACACAGATAGGAAAAGTTTAGAGGGATACGGACAGGTACACGGATAGGAAAGGTTTAGAGGGATACGGACAGGCACACGGATAGGAAAGGTTTAGAGGGATTCGGACAGGTACATAGATAGGAAAGGTTTAGAGGGATACGGACAGGTACACGGATAGGAATGGTTTAGAGGGATATGGACAGGTACACGGATAGGAAATGTTTAGAGGGATATGGACAGGTACACGGATAGGAAAGGTATAGAGGGATACGGACAGGTACACGAATAGGAAATGTTTAGAGGGATACGGACAGTTACACGGATAGGAAAGGTTTAGAGGGATACGGACAGGTACACGGATAGGAGCGGTTTAGAGGGATATGGACAGGTACACGGATAGGAAATGTTTAGAGGGATATGGACAGGTACATGGAGAGGAACGGTTTAGAGGGATATGGACAGGTACACGGATAGGAAATGTTTAGAGGGATACGGACAGGTACACGGATAGGAAAGGTTTAGAGGGAAACGGACAGGTACACGGATAGGAAAGGTTTAGAGGGAAACGGACAGGTACACGGATAGGAAAGGTGTAGAGGGATACGGACAGGTACACGGATAGGAAATGTTTAGAGGGATATGGACAGGTACATGGATAGGAAATGTTTAGAGGGATATGGACAGGTACATGGATAGGAAATGTTTAGAGGGATACGGACAGGTACATGGATAGGAAAGGTTTAGAGGGATAAGGACAGGTACACGGATAGGAAAGTTTCAGAGGGATATGGACAGGTACATGGATAGGAAAGGTTTAGAGGGATGCGGACAGGTACACGGATAGGAAATGTTTAGAGGGATATGGACAGGTACATGGATAGGAAAGGTTTAGAGGGATACGGACAGGTACACGGATAGGAAATGTTTAGAGGGATATGGACAGGTACACAGATAGGAAAGTTTCAGAGGGATACGGACAGGTAAACGGATAGGAAAGGTTTAGAGGGATACGGACAGGTACACGGATAGGAAAGGTTTAGAGGGATACGGACAGGCACACGGATAGGAAAGGATTAGAGGCATTCGGACAGGTACATAGATAGGAAAGGTTTAGAGGGATACGGACAGGTACACGGATAGGAAATGTTTAGAGGGATACGGACAGGTACACAGATAGGAAAGGTTTAGAGGGAAACGGACAGGTACACGGATAGGAAAGGTTTAGAGGGAAACGGACAGGTACACGGATAGGAAAGGTGTAGAGGGATACGGACAGGTACACGGATAGGAAATGTTTAGAGGGATACGGAGAGGCACATAGATAGGAAAGGTTTAGAGAGATACGGACAGGTACATGGATAGGAAATGTTTAGAGGGATACGGACAGGTACACGGATAGGAAATGTTTAGAGGGATACGGAGAGGCACATAGATAGGAAAGGTTTAGAGAGATACGGACAGGTACATGGATAGGAAAGGTTTAGAGGGATATGGACAGGTACACGGATAGGAAAGTTTCAGAGGGATATGGACAGGTACATGGATAGGAAAGGTTTAGAGGGATGCGGACAGGTACACGGATAGGAAATGTTTAGAGGGATATGGACAGGTACATGGATAGGAAAGGTTTAGAGGGATACGGACAGGTACACGGATAGGAAATGTTTAGAGGGATATGGACAGGTACACAGATAGGAAAGTTTCAGAGGGATACGGACAGGTAAACGGATAGGAAAGGTTTAGAGGGATACGGACAGGGACACAGATAGGAAAAGTTTAGAGGGATACGGACAGGTACACGGATAGGAAAGGTTTAGAGGGATACGGACAGGCACACGGATAGGAAAGGTTTAGAGGGATTCGGACAGGTACATAGATAGGAAAGGTTTAGAGGGATACGGACAGGTACACGGATAGGAATGGTTTAGAGGGATATGGACAGGTACACGGATAGGAAATGTTTAGAGGGATATGGACAGGTACACGGATAGGAACGGTTTAGAGGGATATGGACAGGTACACGGATAGGAAATGTTTAGAGGGATACGGACAGGTACACGGATAGGAAAGGTTCAGAGGGATATGAACAGGTACATGGATGGGAAAGGTTTAGAGGGATACAGACAGGTACATGGATAGGAACGGTTTAGAGGGATATGGACAGGTACACGGATAGGAAATGTTTAGAGGGATATGGACAGGTACATGGAGAGGAACGGTTTAGAGGGATATGGACAGGTACACGGATAGGAAATGTTTAGAGGGATACGGACAGGTACACGGATAGGAAAGGTTTAGAGGGAAACGGACAGGTACACGGATAGGAAAGGTTTAGAGGGAAACGGACAGGTACACGGATAGGAAAGGTGTAGAGGGATACGGACAGGTACACGGATAGGAAATGTTTAGAGGGATACGGAGAGGCACATAGATAGGAAAGGTTTAGAGAGATACGGACAGGTACACGGATAGGAAAGGTATAGAGGGATACGGACAGGTACACGGATAGGAAATGTTCAGAGGGATATGGACAGTTACACGGATAGGAAAGGTTTAGAGGGATACGGACAGGTACACGGATAGGAAATGTTTAGAGGGATATGGACAGGTACATGGATAGGAAATGTTTAGAGGGATATGGACAGGTACATGGATAGGAAATGTTTAGAGGGATACGGACAGGTACATGGATAGGAAAGGTTTAGAGGGATATGGACAGGTACACGGATAGGAAAGTTTCAGAGGGATATGGACAGGTACATGGATAGGAAAGGTTTAGAGGGATGCGGACAGGTACACGGATAGGAAATGTTTAGAGGGATATGGACAGGTACATGGATAGGAAAGGTTTAGAGGGATACGGACAGGTACACGGATAGGAAATGTTTAGAGGGATATGGACAGGTACACAGATAGGAAAGTTTCAGAGGGATACGGACAGGTAAACGGATAGGAAAGGTTTAGAGGGATACGGACAGGGACACAGATAGGAAAAGTTTAGAGGGATACGGACAGGTACACGGATAGGAAAGGTTTAGAGGGATACGGACAGGCACACGGATAGGAAAGGTTTAGAGGGATTCGGACAGGTACATAGATAGGAAAGGTTTAGAGGGATACGGACAGGTACACGGATAGGAATGGTTTAGAGGGATATGGACAGGTACACGGATAGGAAATGTTTAGAGGGATATGGACAGGTACACGAATAGGAACGGTTTAGAGGGATATGGACAGGTACACGGATAGGAAATGTTTAGAGGGATACGGACAGGTACACGGATAGGAAAGGTTCAGAGGGATACGAACAGGTACATGGATAGGAAAGGTTTAGAGGGATATGGACAGGTACATGGATAGGAAAGGTTTAGAGGGATACGGACAGGTACATGGATAGGAAAGGTTTAGAGGGATACGGACAGGTACACGGATAGGAAATGTTTAGAGGGATATGGACAGGTACATGGATAGGAAAGGATTAGAGGGATACGGACAGGTACATGGATAGGAAAGGTTTAGAGGGATACGGAAAGGTACACGGATAGGAAATGTTTAGAGGGATATGGACAGGTACACAGATAGGGAAGTTTCAGAGGGATACGGACAGGTAAACGGATAGGAAAGGTTTAGAGGGATACGGACAGGGACACAGATAGGAAAAGTTTAGAGGGATACGGACAGGTACACGGATAGGAAAGGTTTAGAGGGATACGGACAGGCACACGGATAGGAAAGGTTTAGAGGGATTCGGACAGGTACATAGATAGGAAAGGATTAGAGGGATACGGACAGGTACACGGATAGGAATGGTTTAGAGGGATATGGACAGGTACACGGATAGGAAATGTTTAGAGGGATATGGACAGGTACACGGATAGGAAAGGTATAGAGGGATACGGACAGGTACACGAATAGGAAATGTTTAGAGGGATACGGACAGTTACACGGATAGGAAAGGTTTAGAGGGATACGGACAGGTACACGGATAGGAGCGGTTTAGAGGGATATGGACAGGTACACGGATAGGAAATGTTTAGAGGGATATGGACAGGTACATGGAGAGGAACGGTTTAGAGGGATATGGACAGGTACACGGATAGGAAATGTTTAGAGGGATACGGACAGGTACACGGATAGGAAAGGTTTAGAGGGAAACGGACAGGTACACGGATAGGAAAGGTTTAGAGGGAAACGGACAGGTACACGGATAGGAAAGGTGTAGAGGGATACGGACAGGTACACGGATAGGAAATGTTTAGAGGGATATGGACAGGTACATGGATAGGAAATGTTTAGAGGGATATGGACAGGTACATGGATAGGAAATGTTTAGAGGGATACGGACAGGTACATGGATAGGAAAGGTTTAGAGGGATAAGGACAGGTACACGGATAGGAAAGTTTCAGAGGGATATGGACAGGTACATGGATAGGAAAGGTTTAGAGGGATGCGGACAGGTACACGGATAGGAAATGTTTAGAGGGATATGGACAGGTACATGGATAGGAAAGGTTTAGAGGGATACGGACAGGTACAC